>NC_048298.1:312016577-312316577 GCF_013100865.1 Trachemys scripta elegans | reverse complement strand
AATTGCACTTCAGAGTCAATGTGTTGATGCCATTCAAGGACATGCAGTTTTATTCTGTCAATTAAAAAAAAGCAAATGTACTTTTTTCCATTAAGGACACACTGAAAAGTAGAAGAATTGCATAAACGTGCCATTTTGGCTTAAGTTTTTAATATTGTACATGATAGGGGGTCATTTATTATTATACATTGAAAACCTAAACATTTACTCAAACGTGGAAGTTTCCATTGTTTTATGCCCTGGCTTATGTTTTATGGCCAATTCATTGTATTAGGCTGAATCTCTAGTATATTCTTTGGAAATACACATTTGTTTATACTCTGTGACTGCAGAATAAGGAATGTACAATTTCATCCTCAGTACAATAATGTGGCCAAAATTATTCAAGTTTGATAGCTCTGGAAAGAGTTTTCAAAGCTGCAATGTGTACCTAAGGGGTTCTCAAATGAGTGGATACTGTTGTGTTTGGTGTAATAATATTTACATTTGGAGGCAATTTAGGCCTTGGCTACACTGGCGCTGTACAGCGCTGCAACTTGCTGAGCTCAGGGGTGTGAAAACGCCCCACCCCCCAGCGCAGCGAGTGCAGCGTTGTAAAGCGCCAGTGTAATCAGCACCTGCAGCGCTGCATGCTCGCTCGCAGCGCTGCACGCTATTCCCCTCGGAGAGGTGGAGTACTTGCAGCTCTGCGAGAGAGCTCTTGCAGCGCTGGCGGCGCGACTACACTCGCGCTTCACAGCGCTGCCGCAGCGCTGTGAAGCCCCAAGTGTAGCCAAGGAAAGTACTTCATTAGAACAGCTGTACTTCAAACTACAGGGCAAGATGGGGAGACTCCTCTAACTTACATAATGATCTCTACCCATAGTCAGATACCAGTTGCCCTCAGTGGGTCTGTGCTGATTCCTGCAAGCTGAGGAAATGGCCCACAGTCTGTATGGAAGATAGATTAGTGAAAATATGTGTGTGTGTGTGTGTGTGTTCTACTATGTTTGTTAGCTTTGAACATGAAACAGCTTTTGTTTTGTGGTGATCTTTCCCTGAGTTAGCCCCTTATAACAACAACTCCACTCCAAGAAAGAGAACCTCCATCACAACAGGATTTCTTTTACCTTGTCATCATACTAGTATCTGTACAGAGATAATAATTGGTCCACATATTCTGTAGGAGTGATTTCTTGAAACATTACTGGACCAGGAAATCAGTACTACTGGTGGAAGTAGAATGAGTCTTAGTATAGTACTGCATTCTGAATTGCTTCACTTCCAAATATCATGCACTGATCATCAAGCATCATGAACATTTATATTAGTTCAGTGTAATCAGTGGCATTAACTGAGGGCAGATGATGAAGACATAGGATGGCACAGATTTCTACTACATGATAAATACACATGGAGCTTGTCAGTGAAATAAAAGAAAATGTCTTTGGCTTCAAAGAGTTTACGATCTAGGGTTCTGATCTTATATATACCCACTGCCTGAATAATTTTAATCACACGAGTAGCCCAATTAAAGTCAATGGACAATATTGTGACATCAATTTTTATGCAGCTCTTCCACTGACATTAATGGGAACTTCTGTACAAAACCGGATGGCATGATATGGCCTAATGGAAATAGTCCCAATGTATAGTGTTAGCAAGACCAGTTTCTAAATTAGAATGTGACATGAAAGGTGATGGTGACATTGGGTGATATGGGGGTAGGAGAAAGGGAGGAGAACAGGACAGATATAAGATCTTGAAGTTGCTTAAGTTAGTGTCTAGAAAACTGTACTTTTTAAAAAAAGTTATACTTATGCTAAATAGAGAAAATTAAAGTTATATGCCTCATGAAAGATAGTTAAAAGCGGACACCTGAATTTATAACAGAAACAGATATGCTGAATATTAGCACTAAAATATTGAAGTAACTAGAACTACATAAACACTAAGATAGAAAGCACTTCTCAGCTCTATATAGCATCATTTCTCAGTACTGCACTGCTGGTCTGGCTGGGGGAGGGCAAAGGTTCAATCTCCCTGCATCCATAGTCTCATATTCCAGAGTGATATAATACTTGAGTCTCCTTTAAAAGGCCACAACTTGGATGGAAGGTAGGATGACCAGACAGCAAATGTGAAAAATCGGGACAGGGGGATGAGGGGTAATAGGAGCCTATATAAGAAAAAGACCCAAAAATTGGGACTGTCCCTATAAAATCAGGACATCTGGTCACCCTAATGGATGGTCTTGTGGTTACAGCACTGGCTTGCAACTCAGGAGATCTGGTTTCAATTCAGTGATCTGCAAGACGCTTTCTGGGTGACCATGGACAAGTCACTTCGTCTATCTGTAAAATTAGGACAATACGAGTTCCTCATGGGGGTGAGGAGCACAAATATATTTAAAGATTGTGAGATAATCAGATGCTATGGCAGCAGGGGCCATAAAAGTATTGAGAGGTGAGTTTTAGATTGTGTAGCAACAGATCACACTACTTGGCAATAGTTCTTATTATAATAAATAAAATTAAATAAATTCTACTTTAAAACCCAGACTCAAAATAGCCTCCATGATCAGGGACATTATGAATTCTCCAAGTGAAATCTTACCCAACATGGAAGAACAGAACAATGTGAATGAAATAGATTCCAAACTTGGATAAACACAGCAAGAGAATGGACACAACAGAGCAAAAAGTGAGTGAACTGGGAGACAGAATTTGAAAGAGATAGGAAATTAAAGATTAGAAAAATGTTGATTTTTAAAAAAATTGTTAAGATGAAAGATTTTAGAAAGCTGAATTAGACATTCTACTCTGAACATTCTGAGACTTGAAGGAGAAATTGAAGAAGGGAGAACAATTGCTTTTGTTCAAAAATTGCTAAATCCCAATTCGTAAGGAGACAAGAATAAACCTGTTTTTGAACTAAAATCAGACTTTGAGCTTCAACAGCAAGAGCTAAGGAAAATGTACCTCCTTGGGTTCTTATTAAATGCCTGATGTTTAAGATAAAGAGTAAATTCTCAGAGACACAAAATGGTATAGATGGAAGGAGAAATCACTTTTCAAGATAACTATTTTTTAAGAATAAATTTTAATTGATGTAAGATACTAATACAATAGATTAATGGTAGGAAAAAGTCAAGTAATCTTTTCTACTCCACTAGAATCACTCATGCATTAGGGAAAATAAAGAAAGGCCTTCTCTAGGATCAAAACTGAATCTGCCTTTGTGATGCTGTATGATTGAATATAACCATTTATATCATTGATATTACCACTGTTAAACAATTGCAACAAATCTCATACGAAGTATGTCATGTAATATGACAATGGAAAAAGTTATTATTTGCTAAGTATGACTATCCTGTTTATATGCATGTATCATCTTTGTATCTGAAGTTATGAATATTGGCTATGCACTGGTATCTTATACCTGTGCTCTGTTCCTGGGTAACACCCACCAGATAAGATTTACATCAAGGCCAGACAGCTATGTATTGATGGTCCATCAAAGACACTTAGCTCTCACAATGGACCATAGAAGAAATTCATTCTGCCCAGGTAGCTCTTCCTGAAGACGCCTCAGCATCAAAAGGGGCCAGTTGTTACTCGTGAGAGTCATCAAGCCATATAAGGACATGGGATATGCTCATTTGACCCTGGGCTCCATTTTAGGCCAGTAACTTTCCACACACTGGGCTGTGAGTTTGTTTGAAACAGTAAGTTTCCAGGCACATGGAAAGAGTATAAAAGACTCCTGAAATATCTCAATTTTTCATCTTTGCTGCCCTGAATATCTGGATTGTGGATTTACAACTAAAAGGAGCATAATGAACTATGGACTGAAGACCTTCCAAACTTTTGGAAGTTACCAGAGAGACTTTACAAGCCAGCAATCTATACTATCACTGCTACACATTTGATAAGGACGTTTCAATTATTGTATGTATCTGATTACCCATTATTAACACTTATTATTTCTTTTATTATTAAACTTTTAGCTTTTAGTTATTAAAGGATTGGTACCAGCATGATTATTGGGTGAGATCTGAGTTAGATATTGACCTGGCTAAGTGGCTGATCTCTTGAGATTGAAAGGATCTTATATTTGATTAAATTGCTTTTCAGTAGCCATTCATCATAGAGTCCAGTGTCTGGATGGTGGCACTGGAATGCCTAAGGAGACGGCGCCTCTGACTTCTTGTTAACCAGTGTGGTGAGACAGAAGTTTGCTTTTGTCACTGGCTTGGTATAATGTAATTATAGAAGAACCATCAGTTTGGGGGTGAATCTGCCCTATTTCTCATCAGGGCCTTCCCTTTCCATGTGATGGTCTGCCATGTGGGGGTTGGGAGGGGAGGAGAAAGAGTATGCTGCCCCCCCTTCATGGAACTTGTGTACTTACCCATGCACCCAAAGAAGACAACTTAACCGTGTATGATGCAAGATAATACTTTGCATATACATAGTTTCTCTCATTCAGGAATCTCATAGCCTTTTGAAAATATTAGTGATTGGTGAACAGAGTCTGGGTCTCCTGACTCCCAGTGCTATACACTAACCATTAGACCACACTCCTTTTTTTCCTCTGGCTCTACTACAAGTTAGGGATAATATTGACCCCACGTGCTTCTATACAGGCTAGTCAAAATGGGCATTGTTGTTTCTAGAAGGCTCTTTGGCCAGTATGCTTCTTGAGATGGTGGAAGACAGGCTCCTGCAGTTTGCAGGTTTCCCACCTTCTGCTGCAAGGTTTTCAAAGTGTTAAAGCTATAACTGCATTCACTGCCATAACAAATATAAATACACAAGGAACATTTGAGAAAGATAAGGTGTTTCAGCACACTGAGGCTTGTCCTATTGAATACATTATTTCTCCAAGGACTGCATCTAATTGCATCTTGAATGACTGCAATATCTCTGCTTCAAGAGCTTTGTCTGGCAGGCCATTCCATCACGTACGGTTTTAATCGGAGGTGAAGTGTCTTTTTCTGTGTCTGTTCTGATAAAGTGTTTTTAACCTCTCCTTATGCCTTCTCATCCTATCCTCTCATCTGTGCTAAAAGCAATAAGTTGTGTATGTAAAGTATAGGCATATTTTACACAATCCTGTCAACCAGAAAATCAAGGATAGTCAGTCAGGCTAGAACAAGGGATCCTGCAGTAACTGCTGCACCATGTATTAACAGATGCTGGGTTCTGGGTAACAGGTTGCTGAGAACCAGATACACTAGGGAATGAGTAAATTCTCTAGGGAATGAGTAAATTCTCAATAGTCAGATGAAATTGTATAGTCAGAAAAGCAGGACTGTCTTCCTGTGTTTTTAAGGTGCCTAGTTCAATGTACGGTATTACTGCTGTAGAATTAATAATTCAGACCATCAACCTGCCAATCTGGGATTATTCACTCCAGCACATTTCCTAGTACTTTGTTCAGCCTAGTTTTAAATATTCCAGACCATGAGTATACTCACATTTCCTCAAAATCATATACAAGAGGTTGAAGCAAAACCAAAAACAAAAAGCCCTACCTGTTGCATAAAGGTTTTTCATCAATTAATGTATTGTGCATGTTTAATTTACATGAGATCATATTACAATTAGACTTTGTCTAGTTTAGATCGTAAACCCTTCAGAATACGATTCTGTTATAAATAGCAAGGGGGCTAAAGGACTTCTCTGTTATTTACACCCTTGAGATATTTGTAGGGTATCATGCTCCCAGTTTTATTCCTTCACTCCCCTCCACTCCCCGCTCTCACAGTTCACTTCCACCACATAAGCAGCCCTGATACTCTGAGGCCAAGGGAAAATAGAACCAGGGCTTCACAGCTGGGGAAGTTCTTCATTCCTTTCCCTGTGAGGCCTGGGGAAGGAAATACAAGGACTTCCCCACCCCCTCAAATAAACAAAGGGGAGGGCAGGTTAAGACCCCTTTAAAAAATGGCCCTGAAATAGATTCTAGTAGCAGTTGACCCAAATTAAGTTCTGAACTTCAGGGGTCCCATGGATCCCCGCTTTATGCCAGGATATCAGGTTACCTTTGACACGCCCCTCCCATCACATAGCAATTGCATACACATTTTGCTCACTAAATTAATATGAAATTGAATAGGTTTCCATCCTTGGTGTTTCTGCTACAAGCCTATCACTGAAATCTAGGGTTGTTTTTTATAAGATAACTATTTTATACATCCCAACCTGTTCGAACAGGTTGAACTCTAGTCCAGGCTCCTTACCAGGTTGCTGGAGCAACATGGAGCACATCCAAGCGCCGGCGATACATCCAAGATGGCCACTAATATCATATAGGGAAGCAAAGGTGTTCACTAGCAAGCTGCACCATGGTCATCTGCCAAGCAGTAACCATTTTGAAGTTGTTACTTGGCTGTGTTGCTTGGCTACACTTTGGATACCTTATGGTGCTGGCCGTCTTTGAGCTCTACAGTGACCTATTCAGCTCTTAGTTATATAAAAACACTGAGTGCTTTGTGCTGTGTAGTTTCATCATCTTTTGAAATGAATGTTCTGTTGCATGATTGTGTAGATAAGAAAAATCTCAATTTTTTCCTTATTACCCTTTCTTTGTCTATTCTTCTCTCTTTCCTTCCCCAATGGATTTGGGGACCTATGCAGGGGTCTAGGGGGTCTGTGTGTTAATCTAGCATTTGTGGAATGTTCATACCTTTTATTTAAGTGGGACGACAGGTTATATTTGTGCCTCATAGAGGTGAAAAGTATGTAGTGGAACTGCAGAGGGTGCACCTGTCTAGCTAGTGGATGATGGCCCCTGGTGGAGTGTTCAGAGATTGACCAGAATACTTAAACTATTTCATTAAGGAAAAAGGATCCAAGATGTTTTCAAGTGATGTGCCAACAAAAATGTGGGTGTATTCAGGCAGTGCTGAGTGTGTAGCTCAGCAATTAATTACATTCAGAAGTAATGAATTCATCTTGTTATAGAGCAGATGGCATCACTGACTTCTCTATTACCTACCTAAGAGCCTCCCATCAGCTTGTGCCACAGACAATGTTAGCACCATGCAGCAGCTTCACTAGCCACTGTAGAGACAGGTTGTAGGAGGGGACTGTGGCCACCAATGCATCTGACACACAAGGCAGGTGCAGAAGAAACATCATATTTCTCATGCCACAAAAAATTCACATACAGCTTCTGACACTGGGTGGAGAGTGGGAAGAAAATATATCTGAGCAGCTTGTAGGCCAGTCACAGTGATTCTACCCAAACAGCTGAATTCCTCTTTTCCCCCACCAGAGCCATGTGAGTGATAGCTCTGCTCTCCCAGTCATCTTTACATCATTCCCAGCAGGGCCGGCTCCAGGCACCAGCCGACCAAGCACGTGCTTCGGGCGGCACCTTATAAGGGGCGGCCAATGTTCAGGTGGCGGGGGGTGCTCGCGGTGTTTTTGTTTTTGTTCGTGGGGCGGTGCTCGAGGGTTTTGTTTTTTGTTTCGGTGGCGCAGTGCTGGGGGGGCAGGGGCTTCGGCGGTGTGGCGCGGCGGGGCATGGGGCTCGGGGGAGGCGTGGGGGTTTGGGCGGCACGGCATGGCGAGATGCTCCGGGGGGTTGGGCGGCCCGGCCACGCGCTCCAGGGGGTTGGGCGGCCCGGCGTGGTGCACCGGGGGGGCGGGGGTTTGGGCGGCCTGGTGCGGCACTCGGGGGTTTGGGCGGCCCGGCCCAGCCCGGCCTGGTGCAGCGCTGGGGGCAGGGGTTTGGCCAGCACGGTGCTCCGGGGGTTTGGGTGGCCCGGCACGGCGCTCCAGGGGGGCGGAGGTTTGGGCGGCCCGGGTTGGGGTGGCCCGGCGCGGCAATCAGGGGGGGCGGGGGTTTCAGCGGCCCGGTGCAGCGCTGGGGGGTGGGGGGTTGGCAGCGCGGCACTTGGGGGGGTGTGTCACAGCGGGGCGGTGCTCTTCTTTTTTGTCTGGGGCGGCAAAAAAGTTAGAGCCGGCCCTGATTCCCAGGGTGACAGCACATTGCCTAGCAGAGAGTAATATCTGGTTTAAGAACACTGTGACTGAGGCTGGGACTCCAGACAGCACAACAAAACACTCACCAGTAAAACTGTTTATTAATACACTGAAACAAGAGGAAGGCATTATTTTGTTTGTATAGGGCTAGATTCTGTCACCTTTACTGACACTCAGCTAGTATTGACATTTTTGGGACTGCTCACAGAGTAAGGCACTAATGAAGGTGATAAAGGGTGGAAGAATATGGCCCTCTGTGAATTTGCTAAATAATCTGAAAAGGTACAAAGGATAGTATCTAGCATAGTGAGAGAACCCTACAAGATGCTGGAAGTGCCCCATGACCCCAAATCCACACATAACAAAGACTCGGCTCTTTGGTGTGGAGGCAGCTCTCATACAGGGAGGCGGTTACAGATATAAAGGGAGCATGAAGGATGGAGCCCATGAAGTAGAAAAAGGAAGCTGGCAAAGTTCAAAATCCGGTTGTCCTGGACCAAAAAAAAAAAAAAAAAAGTCAAGAGAAAGCACCTGCAAGGGCTGCATTTTCAGCTAACCATTGCACAAACCCCAGCTTCACATAACTGGCTACTTAAATTAGTTTTTTCCCTTCAAATTTGTCCCCCAATGTTTACAGGAGTGGGTGGGTGAGGCTCTGTGGCCTGCAATGTGTAAGAGGTCAAACTAGATCAGCTTGATGGTCCCTTCTGACCTTAAAGTCTATGAGTCTATGCTGAGAGGATACAAAAATCAAGAGCATCCCTGAAGATAAAAATACCTCTTTTTAGAAGGATGGGTGTGGGGAGGGGTGTAGGAAGAAATGAACAAAGCAGTGTATTTTGTGTCTGCTGACCCTCTGAGATGTGTGGCATGACAAAGGGTGGGTGCAAGTGATGTCAAGGGAACCCCTTCATAAAACAGAACACAAGTGGCAGGAAAAAGGTTTAAAAGGATAAGCCACAATCCAGATATCTGAAACAGTGAAATTTAACTCCATTTGGTGAAGTGAGACATACAGCCTTTTGCAGGTGTGGTGGCTTCCATCCTGATTGGCACACCAGGGACTGAACTGGGGAACTTCAGAACTACAGGCATATGCGGATACAGCTTGAAATAAAGGATCAAATTCTTAACTGAGGACTGTAATAACACTGGTCTACAATTTTTGAGAAGTGGTCTGCTTCAGAGATAAAACGTGCTATTTATTATGTATTTTGATGTGCTGAATTCAAATATGACAATTAAAACAACTGATTGGCTACTGTTTCTAAGATAGTTAGGTTTTTACATTTTATGTCTATGTATATTGTGTAGATAGTAGAGTTTTAATCATAAATTGTAAACCTAGGTCTTTTCATGTGTTTATGGTTGCTTTACATGATAATATTTCACCTGTCCTGTTTATGTAACACTTTAAAAATCAGCAAAAGGGTTATATAAATAAAATTTATTATGAAACAAAAGGCAAAAAACTATTCTGTACATAGTTTAGTCCTATTCAGTGTCTACTCGGCATTTCTTGACTTGTCTCTTGTATTCATAAAATGGAGCATCTCTTGTCACTGTCCAGCAATAGTCTGCAAGTATTGATGGGCTCCATTTGCCCTGATAACGTTTCTCCATTGTTGCAATATCCTGGTGAAATCGCTCGCCGTGCTCGTTGCTCACTGCTCCGCAGTTCGGTGGAAAAAAAATCTAGATGAGAGTGCAAAAAATGTATCTTTAGTGACATGTTGCAAACAAGGCTTTTGTATTCCTTGAGGAGGTTTTCCACCAACAACCTGTAGTTGTCTGCCTTGTTGTTTCCGAGAAAATTTATTGCCACTAACTGGAAGGCTTTCCATGCAGTCTTTTCCTTGCCACACAGTGCATGGTCAAATGCATCATCTTGAAGAAGTTCACGAATCTGAGGACCAACAAAGACACCTTCCTTTATCTTAGCTTCACTTAACCTTGGAAATTTTTCACGGAGGTACTTGAAAGCTGCTTGTGTTTTGTCAATGGCCTTGACAAAGTTCTTCATCAGACCCAGCTTGATGTGTAAGGGTGGTAACAAAATCTTCCTTGATTCAACAAGTGGTGGATGCTGAACACTTTTCTTCCCATGCTCCAATGACTGTCGGAGTGGCCAGTCTTTCTTGATGTAGTGGGAATCTCTTGCACGACTATCCCATTTGCAGAGAAAACAGCAGTACTTTGTGTATCCGGTCTGCAGACCAAGCAAGAGAGCAACAACCTTCAAAGCTGCCACTGATGTTGGTCATAGTTTATGCACCTCAAAAGTTGTTTCATGTTGTCATAGGTTTCCTTCTTATGGACTGCATGACCAACTGGAATTGATGGCAAAACATTGCCATTATGCAGTAAAACAGCTTTAAGACTCGTCTTCGATGAATCAATGAAGTCTCCACTCATCTGGATCGTGAACGATGTTGAGGGCTGCCATCACACCATCGATGTTGTTGCAGGCTACAAGATCACCTTCCATGAAGAAGAATGGGACAAGATCATTTTGACGGTCACGGAACATGGAAACCCTAACATCACCTGCCAGGAGATTCCACTGCTGTAGTCTGGAGCCCAACAGCTCTGCCTTACTCTTGGGTAGTTCCAAATCCCTGACAAGGTCATTCAGTTCACCTTGTGTTATGAGGTATGGTTCAGAGGAGGAGGATGGGAGAAAATGTGGGCCCTGTGACATTGATGTTTCAGGACCAGAAGTTTCATCCTCTTCCTCGTCTGGCTCAAGTGAGACTGATTCTGGTGCATCAGGAACCGGCAGTCCTCCGTGCGGTACTGGGCGTATAGCCGATGGAATGTTTGAATAATGCACAGTCCACTTTTTCTTCTTTGACACACCTTTCCCAACTGGAGGCACCATGCAGAAGTAACAATTGCTGGTATGATCTGTTGGCTCTCTTCAAATCATTGGCACTGCAAAAGGCATAGATTTCCTTTTCTTGTTCAACCACTGGCGAAGATTTGTTGCACAAGTGTTGCAGCATATGTGTGGGGCCCACCACTTGTCCTGATCTCCAATTTTGCAGCCAAAATAAAGGTGATAGGCTTTCTTAACCAGAGTGGTTATACTGTGCTTTTGTGATGCAAAAGTCACTTCACCAGAAGTTATCTGCACTGTTCACACAAGTACGAGGCATCTCTGCTCACTTTGGCTAAACAGAAATGTGTCCCTTTGCAAAATCAAACACTGACAAATAAGAGAGCACGACACTGTATGATTTCTAGAGCTGATATAGGGAAATTTGTTCAGCAGAGTGATGTAAGCTTCGTTATGATTGCATCATCCATGACTTCTAGGAATAACATGATGCAATTCATATCATGTATGATGCAATACCAGCTTCAGATTGCATCATTCATTGTTTTGCCTAAAAAGCAAGTACTGTCCAAATCCAGTCATAGATTTATTCATAGATCCAGTCAAAGATGTATTTTAGTCATTTCTGGTTTAAATTGAGATCCCATCCCTTTATAACTCACTTATCCTCTGCCATTCCCAAGTCAAGGGTCGTATATACTGACCCAATAGCAGATCTTGAAAACTAGAGCCAATCAACAATTTTAAGCATCATTTTCGTTCTCAGTGACCCAGAATTAGTAAAGTTTGACTACATTTATTTCAGAAGCATTTTGGCTGTAGAGCAGTGTAACTCATAACCTCTGTGAATTGGCACAGCTCAGATGCATGTACTCACCAATGAGCTACAGAGCTGCTATAATGTGAATTTCACTGTGATCAAGTGAAATTAATTGTTTGCTTCTTGGAACAGCTAGCTCTAGAGCACACAAGAGAGGCTATTCTCAACATAGTCTTAAGTAATATGGCAGTTAAGACATAACAATAACTGAGCCAGAAAGTAACACAATCACTGCACTATAATTAGGTTCAACATTCTTGGAGGTGGTGAAGTACCAAAAAGGTGACACTAAACTTCAGAAAGGAAAATTTCAATAAAATCAGGCAACTATATTTTGCCTTTAAGGCCCTTTAAACAAGGAGTAAAATCCTGCATTGATACTATTTAAGAAAAAACACCACATTCTCAAAAGGCATGCATACACCTCTACCCCGATATAACGCTGTCCTTGGGAGCCAAAAAATCTTACCACATTATAGGTGAAACTGCGTTCTATCAAACTTGCTTTGATCTGCCAGATTGCACAGCCTCCCCCCCCCCGTCCCTGGAGCACTGCTTTACCGCGTCATATCCGAATTTGTGTTATATCGGGTTGCGTTATATCGGGGTAGAGGTGTACTTCTAAAGAGAAAGGGGATCCAGGAGGCAAGAAGTAAATCAATATAGCTAAAATGGCAGAGACTGAAGGTTGAGTCAAATAGAGATCTTCCCAAATCTGGAAATCTAAACACTGGTGAAGCAAACAAACAGGAGCATAAATTGCAGCAGGCAATATGCAAGAAGGCAATTAAGAGAGCTAAGATAGATTTCAAAGAGCAAACAGCCAAAGGTATAAAAGCAAGCAAATGACGCTTTCCGTATATCAGACACATGAAGCCTGGAGAAGAATCATTGAGTCTGATGCCACCAGAGGTTAAAAGGAGTTAGAGGTAGATCAGGACATTATTGCTTTGCATCAGTCTTCACAATAAAGGATGATCGAGATTCCTGTGCAGCTCTTTTCTGGTGATAGAGAGGAGGACACGGAAGCCAAGAACACAGCAAGCATCAAAGAAATATTTGATATTTACATAGATAACATGAAAATCCAGGTTTCAGAGTAGCAGCCGGGTTAGTCTGTATCCGCAAAAAGAACAGGAGTACTTGTGGCACCTTATATGGAACATATATTGAGGAGATATATATACACACATACAGAGAGCATGAACAGGTGGGAGTTGTCTTACCAACTCTGAGAGGCCAATTATGTTCCATTCTATGCATCCGAAGAAGTGGGCTGTAGGCCACAAAAGCTTATGTTCTAATACATTTGTTAGTCTCTAAGGTGCCACAAGTACTCCTGTTCTTTTTATGAAAATCCAGAGTTATAATAATGCTAAGAATTAGGATAAAACCTTTATAGGGGGCAGATTATCCCACATCTGCCTGCAGGAGGGTTTCTAGCATCCATTGCTGGCCACTTTTGGAGACAGAATACTGGAATAGATGCACGTTGGGTCTGATCCAGTACTGAAGTTCTCATGTTCCTTAGATACATGACTGAAGCGCCAGAACAGGATGTAGGCCTAACTTGACAATTGACCTAATTTCTCAGTGAGCATGATTGGGAAGGTGAAAAAAAGATTAAGGGCGCAACAATCATTAGGCTGGAGTCAGTCTAGCTAAGATAAGCAGGAAGACCCTAGTACTAGGGATAGTGGACAAGATAAACCTAGAATATAGAGAATATGTTATACATAGCCATAGCATCCAGTATGAGGATTGGTTCCTGAAAAGTAACCAAGCCGATCATGAAGCAAGTTATGCAATAGGGCAGGGGTCGGCAACGTTCGGCACGCGGCTCACCAGGGAAAGCACCCTAGCGGGCCGGGCCAGTTTATTTACCTGCTGACGCGGAGGTTCGACCGATCGCGGCCCCCACTGGCCACGGTTTGCCGTCCCGGGCCAATGGAGGCAGCGGGAAGCCACGGCCAGCACATCCCTTGGCCCACGCCGCTTCCCACCGCCCCCATTGGCCTGGGACGGTGAACCGCGGCCAGTGGGGGCCGCGATCAGCCGAACCTGCCGCGTCAGCAGGTAAATAAACTGGCCCGGCCCTCTAGGGTGCTTACCCTGGCAAGCCACATGCCGAACGTTGCCGACCCCTGCAATAGAGAGTCAGGAAAAGTATAAGTATAAGGAAAAGTTTGTATGTGTAACTTTGGATTTGATGTGTACCCTGCATCTACCCCTGTGTTTGAGTCTGGCCAGCTTGGCATACAGCAACACTATGCCAAATAAAGATACCTGAGTCATGAATTCTGGAGTTGAACTGAGTTTTTGGGATCTGAGTGGAGAAGAGCCTCAAGGGATCCCAAAACTGGAATAAACTGTTCATTTTAAAAGCATTAGGTCAAGATAGTATATTCCCAGGAATGGTGATGGAACTTTAGTAGACACATGTAATCGATCAGTCAATGGACCATAGAGGGAGACTGATTCTTTAGGCTCATGGCTAGGACACTCACTTGGGATATGGGAGACCTAGGTTCTCAAGTCCCTGCTCCAGAGTGGGACTTCAAAGTTGTATCTCCCACACATCAGGTGAGAGTCCTAACCACTCGGGTACCGGGTATAAAAGAAGGGGGCACTACTTTCTCTTCCTCAGTTGTGTATAGCACCTAAGTCCCCTTTTGAATCTTGTCTGAAATATCAAAACATTTTTAAAAAATGACAAAATGAACCATTTTGACATTTCCCCCCAATATTTTCTTTAACTGAAACAATTTGCTGAAATCAACATTAATTCACAAAATGCTTTGGTCAACCCGAAGCTGTGTTTTTGGGCAAAAAAAGTTTGGGCCAAAAAATTTCGCCCACCTCCAACAAAACCAGGACATTCTTTTCAAAAGACGATAATGAGAGGAATAGGAATGATTAAATAATTAAAGAAATCAAAATAAAAAAAAGAAGAGTTTGGTATGTCAAAGGCAACGACAAACACAATATTACTTCACAGCAACATTATTACTGCATATGACATTTACCATAATGAGTCTACATAACTCCTCTTCCTGAATGAGCACAACAGATGTAATTTTTGTCCTTCTTGGATTACAGCAATGTGATGCAGCTGCTACCTCAGCTGGAGAAAGTCTCATTCTCTTGAAGAAAGAGATAATTAAGTTAGGGTGAATGCCAAGAGTAGGATAGCTTTCCAAGTGAAATCTCAAAATGTTATGGATAACTCTGTGAGAGTTTTTATATTCTTATTATTAGTTTAAATAAATGTAGTTTTAAAGCTTTTGTCTTGACAGCATCTCAGAAGTGTACACGACATAGGCACCTGTTTGTAGTCTGCACTCTATGGATGAGATCATAATTGGCCCAAACTAGATATCAGTAGTTTATAATTTGTTTGAACAGATAATTAAGAATACATATTTTGTCAAAGTAACATGTTCAGTCTCAATGAATCTTTGCTAGAAAGGCTTTGGTTGAAGTAAAGCAGATCTAAGAAGTATAAAGAGTTTTCCCTTTCTTAAGGGAAATTGTACACGATACATTTGGCTAGCTCTCACCTCTGTGGGATTCAGTAACTAAAAAATAAATTTAACCTTTCACTTTGTAGCCAAATAAGTAAAGTCACTCAATTTAAAGGAGAGCTGCCTTATAGTGCTGCAACAGATTGTGTATCCCTGAATTTTTCTGCTACACTGTAAAATGAAATATATCCAGCATGGATTCTATCATTTACTTTCTGCCCATAGCCAGTACAGCATACCACTTGATGTCATATGTTCATAAAAACGGAAAATAAGGCACATATTGCATCTGGTTTTGGATGGTATCCAGGGTGGGATGATCAGAGGACCTGCACAGCAATGGATTCTCTGACCCTATTTAAAAAAAAATATAAAGACCGGTAGTGTGGTTAATGCTAATCAACATGGTTTTATGGAAAATAGTTCTTGCCCAACAAATTTGATATCATTTTTATGAGATCACAAATTTGGTCTATAAAAATAACTGTGCTGACATAATATACTTTGAATATGTCTAGACTGCAATCACAAGGTGTGACTGCAGCTCAAGTAGGCATACCTGAGCTAGTTATGTATTCAGAGGCAAGGCCACTCCCACCCCCCTAATTTGCTGCTTGGCTTGTACTGAGCTGGCTTCCCTCACTCCGCCCCTTCCCCTCCACTATGTTCCAGTCTATGCATCTGATGAAGTGGGCTGTAGCCCACGAAAGCTTATGCTCAAATACATTTGTTAGTCTCTAAGGTGCCACAAAAGTACTCCTGTTCTTTTTGCGGATACAGACTAACACAGCTGCTACTCTGAAACCTGAATATTATCAATGATGTAGAAAATATAAAAATTACTGGAGAAATCTGCAAATGATACAAAAATTGGTGGAAGGGTAAATAATGATGAGGACAGGTCCACTATACAGACTGATCTAATTCACTTGGTTGGTTGTGTTCTACTGAGCTGCTCCAAAGCCAAGGACATACACCTAGGAACAGAGCATATAAGTCACAAATATAAAGATAGGAAACTATATGCTGGAATGTAGGGGACACTGAAAATAACTTTAGGAACCATAGTAGAAGTACAACTGAACATGAGCTGCCAGTACATTGCTGTAGCTAAGTGGTCAGATAGGATCTTTGGATGTAGAAGCAGACAAATAAGTAGGAGTAGGGAATATGGTATTACCTCTGTATATATTAGTGCAGTAGCTCTCAATCTTTCCAGACTATCGTACCCCTTTCAGGAGTCTGATTTGTTTTGTGTATCCCCAAGTTACACCTCACTTAAACTGCTTAATAAAATCAACTATAAAAGTACAAAAGTGTCACAGCACACTGACTGAAAAATTGCTTACTTTCTCATTTTTAATCATAGAATTTTAAAATAAACCAATTGGAATATAAATATTGTACTTATATTCCTGTGTATAATATATACAGCAGTATAAACAAGTCATTGAAATTTTATTTTGTATTGACTTTGCTAGAGCTTTTTATGTAGCCCGTTGTAGAACCAGGGAAATATCTAGATAAGTTGATGTACCCCCAGAAGACTTCTGCATGCCCCCTAGTGGTACACATACTCCTGGTTGAGAACCACTGCATTAGTGAGACCATTACTGGTCTCACTAATGCAGACACTTTGTCTGTGTCTACTCTTCAAATAGGATGTTGAAAAAATTGGAAAGGGTTCAGAAGAGAGGTACAAGGAGGAACTGAGATCTGTAAAACATGCCTAATAGTGACTGTCTTAGGAAGCTCAAGCTATTTAGTTTATCCAAAAGAAGGTTGAGAGGTGACTTTTCTACAGTTTACAAGTACCTACACGAGCAAGAGATTTGTGACAGAAGATGTCTCTAATCTAGTAGGAAAAGGAATATCTAAATCCAATGACTAGATGCTAGAGCTAAACAAATTCAGACTAGAAATAAAGTGCAAATTTTTAACCGTGAGGGTAATTAATCACTGGAAAAATCTACCTAGGGATGAGGTGAAGTCTCCATCACTTGAAGCATATAAATCAAGATAGAATATCTTTCTAGAAGAGAGGCAATAATGTAAACAAATGTTATGGGCTATATACAAAAGTGCTGGGTGATTATCTTTGGCCTGGGTTATGGTTTGGGATCATAACAGTCCCTTCTAGCCTTATGCGATTGAGTTTCTTGCATCACTATAATATTCTCTGTGATGTGGGAGAGACAGAAAGAGGTGTAGAGATAACCACAATGCACCTCTAAACTTGGAATGGAAAAGGAAAACCAACTGACACAGAGAACCATAAAATGGTTAATAGGGTAGAGTAATTGAAAATAGTCCTTGAGAGTTTTATGAAGGAACAGAGTGCCAGCTTTCAACTGCATGTCTCTTTATTAAAGGCTTTTTAACCATTAAATTGGCAATTAATAATACAATTATTTTTCCTAATTTAAGTAAGAAAATTGTACTATATCTTACTTAGATCAGTGTTTATGTTAAAAAGGAACTTCCTCTCAATTTTGACTGACCTCCAAACTTGTATCTGAATAAAACCATTTTTCAGTTCAGTGCACTTCCCCTCCCACATATCCTTCCTTGAGAGAGAAATGTAACAACTTGATAAGCTTTTGAAATGTTTTACCTTATTCTTGTAAATAATAAATGAAAAGGATGTGCTGTACAAAGTGCAGACATGCCAGTGAATTAACAGAGTTCCTTCCTTGAAATATTTACGTTTTTAAAAGCACAACGCAAAACAAAGTAACACACAGAAAAGAGGAAAGAGTGGGATGTGGTCTGTACAGCAGTAATGTTCTCTACAGAACAATCTGGTCTTCAGAAGTCTGAAAGAGAAGATAGGAGGTTATGGAGGCAGATTCCCAAGTAAAGTCTCAACCCAAAACACTTGTGGGTGAAAGTCTCACCTCTGTGCCAGCCCCTTTACACCATCTAGAAGGGCTGGAACAGCACACAGTGGTCCTAAAGGCCCTGTATATCAATGGAAGAGGATTTTGTTGTGCAAGTAATGTGAAAACAGCCATAAAGTTGCCTTGCAAGGACACCTCATAAGCCCTGCTGTAAGGGATAAGGGAGGTGGGGTTGAGGTTGGGTAACAGCATACAGTGTTATGGAGATTCCAGGCAGAGCTGTAACCTATAGGGAAATCCAGGAAGGCCATCATAACATGCGCAAACTCTTGAGTTGTGTGAGCTATGCCAACATCCTTCCAGCCCCTGGAATGGCCTATAATTGGGAGGGCCCACACATAGACACACACACACACACGCCTGGGCTCTAAGAGGCACACCACAGAAATTTCCCCTGTATGCTTGATTGCTTCTCTCTCTGTCACACACACACAAAACTCACATCTTTGTTGGTGTTTCCCCTTATTCTCATAGCCATACAAAGGTGACCAAACACAGCCCATACGCTGAACATTCTTCAAAGCTGGCTATTTCTAGAAATTTTCTTTCCTGGGTAACCTCCTACCTTCAACTTTTTCACAGAGAGTGTTTTGCAAGCCTTTGTATACTGTGGTTTATAGATACTGAGACCATCATTAGCCTGGCTGCCCATATCTGATAGCTGAAGTCAGCAAAACAATTCTGCGTCTCCCTGATAATCTGTCACTTGAGGCAATTAGGAACAGAGGGTGACAAAGGTAGGCACAAAGTCAGAAGTGGAGAAGCAGACAAAGAAAACAAAGGATATTTGAGTGGATTTTATGTCATTATTTACACAACTAGTAAATATATTTAATGTATAGGGGTGGGAGAGGGCTGTAGTAGAGAGAGAGAGAAGATTATGTAGGGAGGGAGAGAATGGACAAAGAGTGAGAATGAGGATGTTGAAACTGATGCAGAAGGAAACTTGAAACTAGTGAAGAGATTTAAGAAAGGGGAGTTATGGACAGCGCAGCAGGAGAGGGAGATAATCTTGGCAGCTGTGTTTCCCTGGATCAGTACTGTTTCTATAATTGATTTTTCACTTCATGGTGAAGCTAGCTAAGGCATCTCTGAAAATTAAGTTCAAAACAAAACGTATCATTAAATCCCACAATACTGTTTGCTTCTTTCTGTACTCCATTGCTTGATTCTCTGTGTCAGGTAAGAGACATGTAATTCTCTGTTTCTTGTTATTCATCTTCTACCTAATGCTCTTGGCTGGCATTTTATTTGTATACAACTTAAGAAAACTGGAAAAAATGCAATTAAGAAACAAAACACAATCTTTGCTTCCACTGACCAATTTGTAGCTGTAATTGAGAAGCATGAAACAGCTGTTGAATCACTGGAAAATTTGTGGTATTTGACTGAATGGGTAATTGGTCTAACTGTTTCACCAGATCTGTATGTATCTAGGAGACTGCCAGTCACAGTGGGGCACTCCAGCTGCAACTCCCTTGGTTTAAGCAAAAGAGATGTGCTAGCAGGGAGTTAGTTCTCCATGAAGGCACCTTGACTCTAAAGTTTACTTTCCCCTCCATTTACCAGAACTCAAATTTGTTACCTTCCACCCATATCAAAACCCTATCCTTTCTACTGGACTTTGTAGAAGTGGTGGGCACACTGATAAGTAGAGTAGAGCAGACAGAATTAGGCAGATCAGGGACCTGAGATTTCATACCACATAAATGCTTAGTCCACCATGCTATTGATTATTCTGAGGTGAGTCCTTCCCTTTATGTGAGAAGAAATACCATCCTGGACCTCAGAAACCTTCCCCAGTGAAAGTTTTGTCAATAGTGGTACAGTCCAACAAAAAGTTTTGTTTTTGACACATCAGCATTTTCCAACCAAAAAAAAAAAAAAAATCCTGAACAATTCTCAAACAGCTCTACTGGAGAAAACAAAGGGGTCTTGTGATTATGAATGATTTGCACAGATAATTATTGAATTTGACACTTTATTGATTATTCTTTCAAAGTAGTAATTACTGATCCATTACTCTGCACACTTTCACAATATCAAATATAGATCAGTAAAAAATACACGTGCTACTTGCACATGCAGGCTACATAAATATGCAAAACAGGAAGTAAAATACTGATCCCACTGAAATGAATGTGAGGTTTGCCATTTTCTTCAATGGGAGCAGGATTTCACCCATGGTTTATTTGTTTTTACTGGTATAGGTCCCAATTCTGCAATTTGTTCCATGTGGGAAGACCCTCTTGTGCCCACACAAACAAATTGTAGGATCAGAGCCATAGAAGCTACAAGTGTAATTATAGTTTAAGTTCAGCTGGCCAAAACTGAGGATTAACGGCTTTTCAAAATTTGGTTTCATTCCGAATCAGACCAAAACCAATGTTTTAGAAATTTCTCACACACCAGATTTTTAAAAAAAAAAAAGTACTTTCAGAAACACCAACACATGGTGTTCTCTAAGTGAAATATGCTCCCCTTGGACCGGCAGCTGCTGAGTGAAATTGACATGTCAGTTTCACTGCTGTTTTTTCTGGGTAACCCAGAAGCCAGCTGGCCCAAGAATCTGAAGGACCTGGGGTCCCCAGCTCTCAGGGCAGACTGTATAGCAAACTGTCATCTGTGATTCAGTAAAAAAAAATTGTCAAACCCAACTCACTTTTCTCTGTTCAAGAAATCAACATTTTCTGATGAAACTGTTTCATTACAAAATTTCCAACCAGCTCAACTTATAAATATTACAAATGATGTCTAACTTACAATTTTCACCAGACTAGGGTACTTTTAATGTTCTGGGTGTGTAACACACATTTTTTGATAATTCCATTTAAACATTTGATCTTGGCAGAGAGATTAAATAAAATTATCTCGAATGATTCTGAAAGGCCTTGAGAAAGGCCAGTTCATACATTAATGGGTTTGGCATTTTAAATTTTTTTCTGAACAATCTGTCTATGAATGCAGAGGTTTACCTTTAACAAAGAGAACTAAGGTCAAGTTGATAAATAAAATACACAGACACTTTCCTTTAAAATATGTTGGTTAGGATGAATCCCAGAAATTATTCTTTTAAAGGAGGTTATATTTGCTATTCTTCCATGTTACTGATCACTTATGGCTTGAACCTTTCCCCTGAGCCAAAACTCAAAACAAAATAAAATCATTAAAACTCTGACAGGGAGAGGAGCTTCTACATCTTGTTGAATATTTAGGTTCTGTTTGATGTTCATGCTGAAGTTTGTAAATTCTTTCTGAATTGGTTGGTTCATCCATTCTACTCCTGACACACAAAATTAACACTGATCTAAAGTCCTTTCAGAGATTATTTCCTTGTGTTTATGCTGGAAAATTAAAGTAAAGTTATTTCTAGTTGTTTCTAATTGTATGGGATATGGCCACATTAAAAAAATTGGTCAACAGCCTTGATAGCATATTGCTGATTGTTCGGAGGAGCTATCACTTAACAAAAGACAACAACATTCCCTGACAAACATGCTTTCTTTCTGTTTCAGATATCACTGCAGAACAATTGGCAGGAATACTAATGGACACAGCTGTTTCAAAAAAGAGTTTAAATTCCTGGTTGCCTAATACTGGCATTGCATTGAAAATACTGAGTTTATTATTTAGCAACATATTATCATAATATCGTATGAAAATCTTTTATGGAGTTTCAGAATACAGCACTAGGAAGGGAATTGGTGTCATGCTCATAACTTGACTCTACCATATTCTGTTTTCTCTTGTATCATCATAGCCACCAATAGTACAAATCCCAGTTTTCAATCAATTCTACAGCTGTGAGATTCCCTACAAAATCCTCGGCGAACAACAATATAGGATAAGAACATTCTTTAACTTGTCTCTTTCATGAAGATCTGATCGTGAGAAATAAAACACCTTCATGCAATATGTATTTTAAATATTAAATGCTGGTATTCATATACACTTTTACTACGTGCTCATTTCATAGCTCTAATTTAACTCTGAGATTGGGTGGCCTATCCCGATGACATACTTTTATGATGTGCTTATTTCATATCTCCAGCTAACTCCCTATGAGACTGTTTGGCTTATGACTCAAAATTAATGGAAATACTAAATGCCTGTGTGTGAGAGAATATGTGCATATGTGACTTTTGGGTGGGCTAGAATTTATTTTACTGCTTTAGGCACTCCTAGTGTCAAAACAAAACAAAAAGGAAAAAACCTCCCACAGACAGGCACATGGAGACCCAGAATTCAGTCACTGAGGATTTTCACCAAGGCTTACACAGGATCAAATGTCCCCACAATCAAGCCCCAAAAGAACAAGAGGAATGAACTTAATTCTTAAGTATCAACTTTATAAAAATCTGATAATGATAAAGAAAAACAACTTAATTTCTACGGCATAACATGGCTACGTTATAATACACATTCGTTATCTTCACTTATATAGAAATCAAAAGAAAAATTAAATCTGAACAGGTCAGTCCCCACAGAAATACAGTAAGTTCCCAAAAGCTTAGGTTGAGGTCACGTGAGTCTCAGTTACAGTCTTTGATCACCAAAATTTTACAGTCTGCTGAATTGAAAGCACTGCAACAATATCTTCTCTCCACTTGCATGTAGAAATTTCTAGCTGGAATCCATGAACTCTTCCTCCTCTGCTGAAATCACTCAGCTAACTAATTAACCAACCAAGCGTTCAGTTTAAGTACACCTCAACCTCAATATAATGCTATCCTCGGGAGCCAAAAAATCTTACCGCATTATAGGTAAAACCACGTTATATTGAACTTGCTTTGATCCACCGGAGTGCACAGCCCCGCCCCCCACCTCCCCGGAGCACTGCTTTACTGTGTTAGATCCAAATTATTGTTATATCGGGTCGCGTTATATCGGGGTAGAGGTGTATATAGATTTTTAAAAAACCCTGTTACAAGAAAAATACAAAACCAAGATGAGCAAAATATAAACAACTCTTTCCCTATTATCACATTTAGAGAAGAGCCAAGTTGGTGAACCATACTAGTTGAGACAATTTAACTGAAACAGTTTGGCTAAAATCAAATAACAGTCAAAGTATACACTTAAAATACAATACATTAATTCCCCCTCCCAACAGTCCCTTTCTATATTTAACACTACTAGGACTTCCCTGTTGGCAGGTTAATAGTATCACTAACCTGCTGTAAAATGTTTCAGAGTTAGGGGGAAACAGCCTACTTTCTACTCCTGTGACTCAGTGTCTTCCATTCCATGCAGGTCACATGGCCTTTTGTAAAGCAACAGCCCTGGCCACTTGCCCGCATGGCGCTTCAGCTACTAGGAACCTACTGAGCATACACAAACTACCACACCCAATTCCAGAAACTTCAGGGTGTGGAGTGCTAATTGTGCATCTGCCTAGCACCAATGACCCAGACACAACTCATTTCCATCTCCCCAACCTCCTCTCTATAGATCTTTTAAAGAGGGTTACACATATACTGGCATTTAGTATCTGCATCACTTCTGAGTTCACCAGCTATTCATTCTCATAGGGAATTAGGTGGAGTTATGAAATAAGCACATAGTAAAAGTATGTCATCAGGTTGGATCTCTCAGACTACTATTGCTTGCCTTCAGGGTAGACTTTTATTGGAAAAAAGAATAGGTCTATTATTTTTAAAAGGTTACTTCTGGAGTTGATACCTACTGGTCCAGAGAGAGGTCAGATTCGCAGCAAAAGTCAAACTACCAGCAGGCCAAACTAGTGGGAGCCATAAATGCAGACAAAGCTTCAGCAGCTCGTGGCATTTTATTATCCTGATACTTAAAACTACTGAAAAGCAGGATTCATTTACATAATGGTTAAAAAAAGGAGCCTTGTCTACACTCAGGCTTCCAGTGTTCCTAACCATAGTTGAACCAACCAGTGTTAGAACTGGTGGGATTTTTTTCACTTAATTTCCATGAAGAAGACAAAGCTTCACTGTGCAGGATTTGGTGCAGAGCTGCACTGCTCCATGTGAGAGCTCAGAGAAGGATTGTCCCCCGGAGTGGTGCAATCATTCACTGAACATTGTTTTAGGATGGCGTAGCCTCTATCTCCTCATGTGATCTGTCTGCAACATGGCTCCACCTCCTCCTTGCCCTCTTTGGGGTGAGCTGTCCTTGATTTTTGTATGTGTAGCACAGTGGCAAAAAGGCTCTTTGCATCCCCAGTGCAGGTCTCATGCAAGGTGCCATAGCTTGTAAAGTTTAAGAAATAATTAGAGACCCTTCAGAATACAACATCTTTTATAAATATAAAGTGCTGCCTTTAGTGTATCACCCATGTTGCATCTTTTGGGACAATTACTAATGGAACATCTTACTGATACTGTATCTGAGAAGTAAAGCCATAGGTAGGATATTATTCAGATCATGTAGGAAATGTTCCACACCTAATTTGTCAAAGCTACTTTATTTTTTCTTGCAGAAAAAAAATAGGTTAGTTGGATGAACATGATTTATGTATTATGTATTTTTATTAACTAATTATACCTATTGCCTTTGACTAGCCAAAAACTGTGATACAAAACAATAAACACACAGATACCAAACTACTCAGAATGGGCTGCACAAAATCTGCCACTGTTGCTATAATCCACAGATATGATCCATCTAATTTCTAGGAGCCCAGCCAAACTGAAGATACTGCAAACAGATGTTAGACCAGATGCAATAACTACAGCTTTGCATTGTTTCAAGGCTTCCAAATTCAGGCTGTAATAATCTGTTCAGCATGGCAAGTTCCAGAGGCAAGAGGTGGGTCCTTTAGTAAGCTCTACAGCTGGTGCTGAAGAGTTCAACTCCAGGAATCACCAACAAAAGCTGATGTTAACTGCTGAGAACAATTGACCTATTGTCCAGTATGGAGAGGTTTATGAATGCAAATGACAGAGCTTTCACAATAGCTGGACCTTGACTATGGAAGTCATTCTTACATGAGATAAGAATGACCAGAAACCTAACCATGCTCAGAACTAAATGTAAATCTCATCACTTTGACTTGACTTTCCCTTGGTTATGCCTTCATACAAATATACCAAACAGCCTATAGACTAACCTATAATCAAACAATTTTTCCTGCACAATTGGAAGGAAGAGACAAAGATATTTTTATTTGTAAATATTTTCATTTGCTCAGATAGTATGGTAATGGAGGCAATATACATTCCTAGATTTTTTTAAGGAGAAAGGCAGTGTTTCAGATAGCTGGTTCCCAGAACATTCAAAGCTATCACCCATACTCATGAATTGTACACTAAGAAATGAACAAGAAGCCAGCACTGAATTCTGAGAACACATGTTATATGATCAGAACAACTCACTCCATCTATAACCCCAGTAGCTGCATTCTACACTAGTTTAAGCTTCTGGTTAGTCTTCAAGAGTAGTCCTTAGTAAGGCACAGTATTCTACTCTGTCTTGGAGGTAACAAAGTTGTATAATCTCTGCAATACCTGCATCAACAGGGGAAAGGTTGAAACTCTTGGGTCAGCAGAAGTTAGAAAAAGGCTATATGGGCTATTGCTTCTAGCTAGGAATTCTCTGATGGATCTAATAGGAGCCCCCAGCTGAGACAATTCAGCATGAATGTCAAGCAAATCCTGCAACACATGGCACAGGTGCTGACTCTTCACTGTCTTCTAAATGCTTCCCTCTGCAGAAAACCTTCCTAGCCTGTTCATTTTTACCCCTGCCCCTGTCTCAGTCCATAACTGGGAGAATAATGGGACAGTATCATCTGGGTTTGATGAAAAAGAAACATTGAGAAGAGCACACCAACGCACTGCTATCACTGATACACCTTGAGCTGGTCCAGTGCTAGTACTGCCGATTGTACTGGATAATAGAGAATTCACCGCTTTTGGATCAATGTAATAATGATAATTTTTAATACATATTTGTAAATAACCTGATATCCTGAAGGACTTGAAAATTCTCATATGATTGAATCTACAGATTTAAATAAGAGCTGAAGTACTATGGTACATAGTGAGTTGAACTACACATATTTTTCTAAATTCACTTTCCATAATGTTATCTGGGGAACAGTTGTGGTACATTCCACATCATGAACTAGACCTACACAATTAAGTTTATAGATAAGGCTCTTATGAATTTGTACTTGAAAAACTCCAGTGCAACACAGATATAATAATTTACCGATGATCACCTCACATGCGCGGTGGGACTACCAATCTTACCCAAAATACAATAACACTTCATAGAACTAGTGATCACATTCATATAGGGGAGGCTTTGCTCATTGAACGATAACCCTGAGGCAACAAAGCTTTAAAAATTCAGTTTTCCACAAATGCTTCATTATGCAGAACGGCACAACAGTAGTTGCAGTGTGGAAATTATTTTTTCTTGGTCTTATGTATTTCATTACAATTACCCTTGTGTTTCTTGAAAGACAAATGCCTGGTTTCTCCGGAGACTAAATTTATCCTTTTAATTTTTGTAGACAAGTAAAGTACTGGTGAAGGCAACAAGTTTTTTTTTTTTTCTGGTGAACACTGAGGGCATCATCATCATAACCTCAAGGATTCTTATTTAGTGAGAGTAATTCACCTTCACTGCATAGCCTTCTTAGGAGCAAAGTCTGCCAAGATTTCTATCTTGTGTAATGATTTTCTGCTGCTGCTATTTTCACTGGCACAGTTTGCAGTTTAGTATTTTATTCAAGATGTATAGTTAAGGGAAGGTGAACATTTTTTGACTCTTATATGAACACACTAAGGATTTTAGCTTCAGAAACAATATGAATATTTCTGTCTGCTATCTTTTTGTGTCTTGGTCTATTTATATTATTATATACTACGTGAGTTGCACGCTGATATCAAATAGCATGAAACAGAGCAACACAGGGAGGGAGTGGTTTTTGACTAATAAAACATTTGTTTTGATTGTTAAAATTGCAAATGAAATTTATGGAAGTGAAACTATAAAAAAAGGTCTAATTTCAAAAGTTAGAGGTGTCACAAAAATGTATGGCTACTGCGTACAGAAAGCAAGGTGATAGATTTGGGTTTGGGCATACAGATATAATCTTATCTCAGTAAGCTTGTGAGCAGGAGCAGCAAACGGGAGTTTTGCAAGGGAATTCTCCAGGTGAAGGAGGCGAGACTACGTGATCATTGGGGTGAGTTTGTCTGTTTGTTTGCTGTATGCTCGCTTGCTTGCCGGCTTGAACATTGTAGTGCAGTCTGTTCTGGGGGCTGTGTGCTGAGCCACATTGTAGTTTAGAGAAGGAGTGTGAGAAGCAGATACACCTAACAAACAAACTTACTCTAAACTTAGGCCAATAACCCCTCCCGCCTCAAACAAAGAACCAAACAAACAACACTTATAAAAGTAAAAATAATGTAAGGAGAAGTCCAGCTGGGGGAAAGCTAACAGAGCAGGGGCTATCCAGTTTATTGCACGGAATGCAGGATATATGATTGTGGGCTGGTGGTGTATGGTGCAAGCAGCTCATGGCCTTCAGGCCTTGACGCCAGAGCGGCTGAACTGAAGAAGCTAAGGGAGACAGAGGTGCATAGAGGGGACTTTCAGAAACACACTACAGCAGTCCCATCCCCAGTCTGACAGCCTCTGTGCTGTAAAAGGATAAAAGTCTTGGGAAAAGAGAACATCAAGCTGGAGCAGAAGGAAACAATCCTATAGGTTGAACCCTCCTTCCAGATGATGTCATGGTATCCACTCACACTGAAGATACCCCTTATAAGAAGGGAATCAGAGTTACTAGCAAGAACCAGGTAATGGTAATGGGGGGGATTTGATTATGAGAAATGTAAATAGTTGGGTTTGTGATGACCGGGAGAACTGCATGATAAATTGCCTACCGGGTGCAAGGGTTGCAGGTCTCATGAGACATTTAGATAAACATATGTGCAGTGCTGAGGAGGAGCCAGTGATCGTGGTACATGAAGGTACAAAAGACATATGGAAAGGTAGGAGAGAGGTCCTGGAGGCCAAATTTAGACTCCTAGGTAAGAGATTAAAGTCCAATGCCGCCGTGCTACAATTTTTAGAAATGCTTCCAGTACCTCTCGTAGGGCCAGTTAGACTGACAGAACTGCATGGTCCCAATGTGTAGATGAGATGATGGTGTAGGGAAACAAGTTTTAGGTTTATTAGGAACTGGGGAACCTTTGGGGAAAGAAGGAGCCTATACAGGAAGTATGGGCTTCACCTAAACCAAAAAGGGAACCAGTCTGTAGGCATGTCAAATTGAAAATTTAGAAGATTTTTTAAACTAAGGAATGGGGGAAAGCCAACAGGTGTATAGGTGCATATGGTTCAGACAGAGACATTCCCTAGGGATGAGTTAATTAAAGGGGGAACTCTATATCCTAGTAAAGAGGATAGAAAAGAAGTTGGTAATATAACACATGAAGGCAAGCAACTGAATATTGACAAAATTCTTACTTTCTCATTTTTACCATATAATAATAAAATAAATCAATTGGAATATAAATATTGTACTTACATTTCAGTGTATAGTATACAGAGCAGTATAAACACATACTTTTCTATGAAATTTTCATTTGAACTGACTTCTCTAGTGCTTTTTACATAGCCAGTTGTAAAACTAGTCAAATATTTAGATAAGTTGATGTACCCCAGGACTACATGTACCCCTGGTTGAGAATCACTGGTGTGTACCACAAATGTTAGATGTCTAAATACTAAGATGTATGAATTGAGTGCCTGGCTGTAACGGGGTTGGGACTCACCACCTGGCGTCTCCTACTGGTTGCTCCGGGAATTAGCTCAGTCCAGTGGAGCGCCCCCTCCTGGTGGTGTCCCATCTGTCGTCCCGCCCTCAGTTGGCGTGTCCGGACAGTTGGCATTGCTCCCAAGCTTGTGGCGTCCTCTTCCAGCCACTGCCCTCCGGCAGTGCCCCTTAGTCCATCCTCAGCCTCTTCTGGGGGTGGTGGTGGGGGGGGATCAGTCAGCTGCCTCTCTGTGTCCTGGCGGATGTGGCCAGCTGCACCCTCAAAGTCACTCCCCTCTTGGCAGGGGGTTGGTGCAGCTCTAGATGGCTGCTCTGTCGGCCAGGTGCAAGGCAAGGGGGAAAGGGGGGATCCAGGCCTGCCCACTACTCTGGGTCCCAGCCGTCCTGCCCTCCTTCTCTCCCTCCATCTGTCCACGTCCCTGGGCTGCTTCCCCTTTGGCCCCTCGCACTGGCTAGGCCCTTCCCTTCCCTTCAGGGCCTGCAGCCTGACAGACACCGGGCTGGAGTTACCCTCTGCTCCCCTGGGCCTGCCCAGCACTGCGCTGTCCTGGGTGCTAGTCTCCCAGCCTGGAGACAGACCTTCCCCTGTCCAAGGCCTGGGACAGACTCTCTGCTCCTGTCCTGGGCAGCCTTCTTATAGGGCTGAGCCTGGCCCTGATTGGCTCCCTCCAATCTGGGCCCTGATTGGCTCCCTATAAGGCCTTCCCTGATTGGCTCCCTGTCTGTGCAGGCCCACTGGCCTGCTGCAGCCCAAATTCAGGGAGTGGGGCAGCCGCTGCCCCACTACACTGGCATTAAAAGAGGGTACAAGTGTAACAGACATTGCAGAAACTTGGTGAAATCAGGAAAATTTATTAGAAAATGTAATGCCACGGAAAAATATATAAGAATGACAGACTAAATCGCATTGGTGTCAAAGTGGCACAATATGTGAAAGAAAGCACAGAGTCAAACAAACTAAAAACTTAAATAAATGAAACAATACCATAGAATCTCTATGGATAGAAATTCCATTCTTAAGTATAAGATTATAGCAGTGGGAATATACTACCCAGCACTGGGCCAGGATGGCAATGGTGATTGTGAAATGCTCTGGAAAATTAGAGAGACTACAAAGACAGAAAATCCAATAATAATGGGGGAGTTCAACTATCTCCATATTTACTAGGCATATGTCACCTCAGGAAGGCATGCAGAGATAAAATTTCTAGACACCATAAATGACTGCTTCTTGGGGCAGCTTGTCCTTGATCCCACAAGGAGAGACACAATTCTTGATGTAATGCTAAGTGGAGCACAGGATTGGGCCCAGGAGGTGAATGTATCTGAACAGTTCAATAATAGTGAACATAATGTAATTAAATTTAAACATCCTTGTAGGGGGAAATGTGCCAAAGAAACAAACCACAGTAATATTTAACTTCACAAATGGGAACTACACAAAAATGAGGAGGCTAGTTAAATAGAAATTAAGAGAAATAGTCTCCAGGGTGAAATGCCTGCAAATGGCAGGGAGACTATTTAAAAATGCCAAAATAGAGGCTCAAACTAAATGTCTATTTTGCTGCCTCCCCCTCCCACACACCAAAAAAAAAGTAAGACAACCAAAAAAATGCCACCAGGACTAAACAACAGAGTAAAAGAGGCAGTCAGTAATAAAAAGGCATCCTTTAAAAATTGGAAGTCAAATCCTAGTGAGGAAAATAGAAAGGAACATAAACTCTGGCAAGTCAAGTGTAAACGTATAATAAGGTAGACCAAGAAAGAATTTGAACAGGAACTAGCTAGAGACACAAAAACTAACAGCACAAAAAAATGTAAGGGCATCCTAAGCAAGAAGTCTTCCTGTCAGTGGGGCCACTGGGCAATTGAGGTGGTAAAGGAGCACTGAAGGAAAACCAGGCCATTACGGAGAAGCTAAAATTAATTATTTGCATCAGTCTTCAGTGCAGAGGATGTGTGGAGAGATCTCATACCCAAGCCATTCTTTTTAGATAACTCTCCCAGAATGAGAGGTCAATAAAGGAGGTTATGAAACAAATTGATAAATCAATCAGTGATAAGTCACCAGGATCAGATGGTGTTCACTCAAGAGCTCAGAAGAAACTCCAATATGAAATTGCAGAACTACTAACTGTGGTATGTAACCTATCACTTAGATAAGCCTCTGTACCAAATTACTGGAGGGTAACTGATGTAATGCCAATATTTTAAAAAGGTATCAGAGGTGATCCTGGCAATTGCAGGCCAGAAAGTCTAACTTTAGTACTAAGCAAATTAGTTGAAACTATAGTAAAGAACAGAATTGTCAGACACATAGATAAACATGATATGTTGGTGGACCATCAACACAGCTATTGTAAAGGGAAATCATGCTTCACCAATCTTTTAGAATTCACTAAGGGTGTCAATGAACATGTGAACAAGGGTAAGCCAATGGATATAGTGTACTTGGTCTTTCATAAATCTTTTGACAAGGTCTCTTACCAAAGGCTCTTAAGCAGTCATGGGATCAGAGGGAAGGTCTTCTCATGGATCACTAACTGATGAAGAGATAGAAAACAAAGGGTAGGAATAAATGCTCAGTTTTTACAGAGGAGAGAGGTAAATAGCAGCCCTCCCCCCTCCTCCACCAAAGATCTGTACTGGGACCAGTGCTGTCCAACATAAATGATCTGGAAAAGAGGGTGAACGGTGAGGTGGCAAAATTTGCAGAAGATACAAAATTATTCAAGATAGTTAAGTCCAAAGCTGACTGCAAAGAGTTGCAAAGAGATCTCATTAAACGGAGTGACTGGGTGACAAAATGGCAGATGAAATTCAATGGTGATAAGTGCATTGTAACACACATTGGAAAATAATAATACCTTCTACACATATATAATGATGGTAACTAAATTAGCTGTTACCACTCAAGAAAGAGATCGCGCAGTCACTGTGGATAGTTCTCTGAAAACTTCAGCTCAATGCACAGCAACAGTCAAAAAGGCTAACAGAATATTAGGAACTATTAGGAAAGCGATAAACTAAGGGAGAAAATATTGTAATGCCATTTTATAAAGCCATGGTATGTCCACATCTTGAATACTGCATGAACTTCTGGTCACTCCATCTCAAAAAAGATATATTAGAATTCTGAAAGGTGCAGTGAAAGGCAACAAAAGTGATCAGCAGTTTGGATCAGCTTCCATTCAAGGAGAGATTAAAAAGACTCGGACTTTTCAGCTTAGAAAAAAAAAACCATTGAAGAGGGGATTAATAGCTATAAAATCATGAAAGGTGTGTAGAAAGGGAAAAAGGAAATGTTGTTTTCCTTTTCACATAACACATGAACTAGGGTCACCTGAGGCAATTAATAGTCAACATGGTTTAAACAAACATAAGGAAGTACTTTTTCACACATGTACAGTCAACTTGTGGAACTCATTGCCAGAGGATGTTGTGAAGACCAAAACTATAGTGGGGTTCAAAAGATAATTAGATAATTTCCTGGAGGATAGGCCCATTAATGGCTATTAGCCATGATGGTTAGGGATGAACCCCATACTCCTAAACCTCCAACTGCCAGAATCTAGGACTGGACAACAGTGGATGGCTCACTTGATAATTGTCCTGTTCTGTTCATTCCCTCTGATGAAACTGGCACTGGCCATTGTCAGATGACAGGATACTGGGCTAGATGCACCATTGATCTGACCCAGTATGGCTATTCTTATGTTCTTGATGCATGGGGATTTTTATGCTTAATTCTGAACTGTACAATGAGATGAGAATATGCTTGATATTTGTACTAAAGCGCCTACATTTTCTTCATAGAGGTGAAACACATTTAACCTTCTTCTAAGTAAATATTTAATTAGCTTCTCTGGCTGAGATTTAATCATGCAGCATCTCTGCTCTGTACAATTAAGCTATGTAAAGGAGTAGCAGACACTAAGACCCTAAATAGCAACACAGGTTCCTTCTACTGAGTCACCGTAGGCTCAAGTTCTGAAACCCAATATTAAGGTTCAGGATAACTACTGCTAAATCTGGCTCACTGCTGTGTCCAGTTTCTGAGGTGGGTGAGTTTGAACAGACATGCAAGGTCTATGTGCTCTCTTGAAAATGGAGTAGGGACCCTGACCATTTAGAATTGATAGCAAAAATCAGGATCCCAGACATCCTCTAAACAAAGAGGAAATGGAAGAAGTCTTGAAATGGCAGGTAAACCAATAGCTGCAGGTGCAGCAGCAGGGTCAAACTGTAGTTCTAAACTAAAGCAAGAAGCAGAGGTTTTAATGCAACAGACCTTGTTGCAATTTATTAAGGGGTTAGCAAACTCAGGCAGAAACCCTACAGGAAGAGCACAGACAGTTCCAGCAACACCAGCAAGCATTCCAGAAGCAACTGCTTCAGAGACTCATTAAATAGTTGCATCTCTAAGGCTCCCAGAAAGACCCACCTTTACCCTGTCAAAGCTAGGACGAGAGGTTTTTGAATGGGTACTCACTGTAGTTCAGTGGGAGAAGATATCCTGGGCTACATGTGTGACCCCTGTTTAAAGGGAGAGGCACAATGGCCTTACCAGACTGTGAGTGAAGATGTGGCTTCAGATGACAAGCGTGTGAAGGCTACTATTCCGGACTCATTTGGGCCTTGGCGTAAAGGTACCAGTAGAGATTTAGAGACAATTTTTTTTCTTCAGGATTGGCTGATCCCTTACCAATAAAAACAATGGGCCAAATTCATTCTTGTTTGAAATCAGTAGTTACAGCAGGGATTGCAGTTATTGAATGTGCAATTTTTTTGTGAGAGTAAGGGTGTCCTCGCCAAGTTCTACTTTGGGTAATTGCATTTGGCTTATGCAAGTTCCCACTTCAGTTTTAATTGGATATGAAAATTGAATATTATTTTCAAGTCCTTAATTGGTAAAGCACTTTGGACTGATTCATGATGAAAGATACTATATAAATACAATAATTATATTATTGTTATTGTTGTATCAAATTTTCCAGGGGTGTTGAAATCAATTTTGATTACAGATAGGCCAAATTATGGTGGCTTTGATTTTATTTTTGTAGAAATCTGGTCACTCATTTCTTGTGACTTTGTATTTGGTTGCACAGCATAAAAATATGAAGTATCCATAAGTTCCCAGCTTTCCCCTAATCAGTAGAGATATTCAAACTGAAACAATAATCTCATTTCCTCCATCTGAATCATTTTTGACAGGCTTCAAAACAGCCAGTAAGAATTCATTTTTAAAAAATTTAGTGCTAGAGATGGGCCTAAACCAGAAACATCCATCTAACAGTTCCAGATGCAATAAACTGTGGTGAATGAAACCTGGATTTGAATAATCCCTAGTTTTAAGTATGCAAAACCAAAGCCTGGTTTTCCTATTATTATACTAGGAAATTGAAGACTTTTAACTCTCCCCTTGCCTAGAACTTTAGTGGCCCTGCTAAAATAAAACCCAGACACTCCAAATCTTGGGATTAGTTTTCATTTTCATTAAGGCTGCTTTACACCATTCTTACACACCTTGCCTTTTGCTTTACACCCCTTGCTTTATCAGTCTAGATCTAATAAAAACAACCAGTGGGAGACTTTTGGAAGGTTTGGCTTGATTTGAATAAGCATCTAAAGTTTTGGATACTTATTGGACCCTGTAGAGGATTATACCAGTTCCTTGGTGAACAGCATCCTTCACCATGCATCAGGTTTGTAATGGATTTTCCCTTAGTCTTCCTCCAAACAACCACCATAACTGAGCCTTCCTTACCCATCAAAATCCCTGTCTTCTCTAGGACCCGTCAGCTGCCTTTGACACAGTCAGCCATGCTGCTCTTCTTGAAGTCTTGTCCTCCCTTGGCTTCCCTGACTCTGTCCTCTCCTGGTTTTCCTCCAACTGCTCTACAGAGTTGTGTGCTGGTTCTTGCCCGACCAGATCAGCCATCAGTTGCAACAATTTACCAAACTCAGCCAACAAGACAATGTCATGGGTGTATTCAAGATCATGAAGCAGAATGGTGTTCAGCTCAATGCCACCAATAGCTACCTCCTAAAGCTGATCCATCAGCCAATCAATGCCAATATTGAACTTCAATGGTGACAGAATATAGCCTTGCCAAACTCCCATGGAGATAAAAAATCATGCTGTATATCTGTCACTGACTTGAACACAGCTTTTTGTTCTATTATAGAGCTCTTCTATCAATGACACAATCTTCCCAGGGATGCCAAGTTGCCATATCAGAACCCACAGATTTGCTTGATGCCCTGAATCAAAGTCTTGATGGAAGTCTATAAGAAGTATTGTGCACATCTTATTAAATTCAACCATTTTCTCAAATGCTGTCTCAAGGTAAAGTTCTGGTTGACAGAGGAACAACCAGGTCTACAGCCACACTTGAGCATCTCAGCCTTTGCCACAATGTGTATCATTGATTTGAGACATTAACACATTAACAATTGGAGACATTAACAATCCTCACATTCAGGCTATATCTAAATATTGAAGAGTCTTTCTGCATGACATTCATAAGATAGGACCTTTCCTATCCATCCACAAAGCTAAAACTCCTGTCCAGGCTCTCATCATCTCACATCTCAATTACTGCAAGATCCTTTTCTCTGGCCTTGACAAATGCCTTGCCCTGCTCTTAGCCATTCAGAATGCTACTGCAAATATAGTTTCCTAGCCTGTTGCTCTGACCATTTCACCCATCTCTTTGCATCTGTCCATTGACTCCTCCTTCTGTTCTGCATCAAACATTAGCTATTTGTCTTCATTTGCAAGGTCCCTCATTGCCTCTCCGCATGGGTGGCAGGTGAACTGTAGCCTTGGGGAGGCTAGTCCCTGGCTGACCAGCCCCTCCCGCCCAGGGCTACGCCCCTCCTGGCCTCCTTCCCCCACCAGAACCCAAAGCCCCTCCCCAGCCCCAGAGCGCTCAGGGTGGATGGGCAGCCTGGTCCCCAGCCCCAGGTAGGGTGACCAGATGTCCCAATTTTATAGGGACAGTCCCGATATTTGGGGCTTTTTCTTATATAGGCTCTTATTACCTCTCACCCCCTGTCCCAATTTTTCACACTTGCTGTCTGGTCACCCTAGCCCCAGGAGGGCAGGTGGTGAGAGCACCAGCTCCAGCCAGCCAGAGTCCCTGGCTGCAGGTCAGTGTAGTGGCACAAACTTGCTACTGGTGGGAAAATGTGCCAGCTGCAGTTTGTGCTGCTACATCTGCCCCCGCTAGCCCCCAGCCCGGGACAGGGCGCTGGAGCCCTCCCAAAACTGGGGGAAGCAGGGGCCCCCATCTGAGGTGGAGGCAAAAGTAGCCCCATGCCCATGTCCCAGGCCCCCCACCCAGGGCAAGTGGAGGGACCAAGGCTCCCCACAGCTGCCCCCACAGCTCTCCTCGACCTGGCTCCGAGGGGGAGGAGCCTCCGAGCTGCAGCGCGGCCAGGCCTGTCCACTTCCAAAAAGTGAGAGGGGAGGGCTAGGGCCCCCTGACCATCCCCACCCCGTCCCCACTGACCTGGGCCCCAGCCAAGAGCTGCAGCAATGTGCGGGAAGCAGGAGGGTGCCTGGGGGTGGCGTGTGGGCAGGGCCACACAGGCAGTTTGTGTAACCTGAACCTTCCCCTGCCTTTGATACCCATCGCCAATGCCTCTCCCCACCCTAGATAAACAACAACAACAACGAGGATACACCGACTGTCCCCACCTTCACTCTTCTCCCTGACATGCAACAATGTTACTTGTGGTTCTCTTCCAGAATTCAGCGTCTTTTATGCCTACCCCCACTTTAAATGAGTGAGCTTCGGTGGTGATCAGTTGTGCTTTGGATTAGCTAGTAAACAATGATTTATTGGAAATCAGAAAAAAATATTTAACATTCCTCATTCTTAATTTAAGCAGAGCTAGACTTTTTTCTTAAACTGAACAGGCAGGTTAGGCTTTGGTCTGCTTCTGGATCAAAAATCTGGAGTTTAGGTTCTGTTTGCCTGAAACCTTCCCCTCCTATAAGCACACATTCTGGGGAGCAAGAGGGTATGTGGAGAAAAAGGCTTGATTTGGCCCATCATTAATTCTGACAAATGGGAAAGCATTGTTTTCTTTGTAGGCTGTTACTTTCCAACACAACAGTAGATGCCTGAGTCAGGATGCTGCTAATTTCAGAACTACATTTCACACCAGTACTTTTAAGAGAAAAGCAAGGAAATTAAGTACCCAAGAGACAAAAATAACTCCCTCAATCCCTTGGCAGTTTTATGCAGCTATAAAATTTATGAGAAGTTTCTAAACCAGATGACAACTCCTTCCTCTTCAGCAAACCACATTTTTTAAGCATAATTAGAAATTTTCTTTCTGGTGTCAGGTTCCTATGGATTCACTAGAATATTCTGACAAAATTGTTAATATAACCCCTGCTCCAATCATAGTATATTCCTCCCCAGGGGAAATATAATGTATGAAATAGCATAGAAAACCTATGTTACGCTACCTACAGAAGAGAAAATCCAGTGCATGGAATATCGGCTTAATTCCTTTTAAAAAGACACTATATCAATACCACTGTCTTCAGTATAGAATTTTGCTAGCAAAAATTCACAAGAGATTTTAGTGTATAAAGAATTATTGATAGATGGCATCCTCATCTCACCCTGATTAGCGACATAGAACTACATTCACTGCCTTCCACAGAGCTATATGCAGTATTGTTGTAACAATCAGTCCCAGGATATTAGAGACTCAAGGTGGGGCTAAAACGCACTTCATCGGATGCATGCAGTGGAAAATACAGTAGGAAGATATATATACACAGAGGACATGAAAAAATGGGTGTTGCCATACTGACAATTATGAGAGTAATCAATTAAGGTGGGCTATTATCAGCAGAGAAATGTGCAAATCTATCATCTTATATGACAGGGATAAATCACGTATGCAAATCCTGCATCAAAGTCATGAAATGAGTTACAAATGCAATAAAAATACTATATTCAAAGGTTTAACAAATGGAGAGAGGGGTGCTGAAGACGCTTCTTGCCTGGGATGCCATTTGGTCTAGGGCTGGCCCTGTACCCAATTGCTAGTACTGGACTTGGGAAAACCCTTTTGAGGAAAGAACCAACACCTCGAATAAATTCCAATATTTGCTTTGTGAGATAGCGTTTCAGCAAAATTTCCTACAGCATTTCATTGGTGCCAGTGCATCCTCAGAAAAGAATATCACAGAGTAGTAAGACTGCAAAGCATCTTAATCAGCTCTGTTGATATGCAAATATGCTAGACCATAATGAAAATCACAAATGACTAATAGAACGTTTACCTGCAGTTTGAGATTCTTGAAGCATGTTGGTCTCATCCTAAACAAACAATCACACACATCACAAAAAAGAAAACAGATCAGAGAAAAAAAAAACGTTTAGTGCTTGTGAGGCTTACAGGAAATCTCCAACTAACAATGGTTAGGTTGAGGGCTTATTAAGTACAGTTTATGATAAATGTATTTACAAAAAACCCCCCAGTTAATAATGAATATATGAATTTTTAAAGAGAAATATTGTAATAATTTTAGTTGTAGCCTTCCCCACACTATGTATGTTGCCTGAAAAGAGGGAAGAAGAAGGACTGAATGTGCAAGATGTGTATCTAGTCATCCTAACCACTTTCCTATATGCTGTATCCTGCTCTCAATGTTCTGTCTGTCCTTAGATTTTAAACCTCTTTAAGGTGCCTGGCACAGATAGGCCTTGACCATATCTGGGTCTCTGGAGGTACAATACAAATTAAATATTGATTGACCCAGATTTTTAAGGAACAAATATACGTAGGCATGATGAGAAGACTCCAGGGCATGAGCATCTCTCTGAAAAAATAAATCACACACATCCATCAAGACAACTTCATATCCGGGGGGAAGGGGGAAAGGGAGGAGGGGAAGAAAGAGTCCAAGGAGTGGTGTATACCACAAAGGAATGGCACGACAGTCATGCCAACTAAATCTGCTTGGGAATTTTCCTAGAAAATCTCTTTTTCTTCAGAAAATGCTCATTTGTTGAAACCAAAATGGTGGGAAAAAAGTCAATTTAGACAAATATCCCAGTTCAAAAAGATGTTTGGAAAAAAGCTTTGAAATTGTCAAAATGTCCTTTTTCAACATTTTCTAAATGAAATGTTTTTGGTTTTTTTGGTTTGAAACTAAGACTTCATTTTAAATTTTTGTTAATTCATACTAAGAAAGCATTAATTTTTTTAAAAGGCCAACATTGAAAGAAAGTTTCAAAATTATTGAAACAAATATATTTCAATTTGATGCAGTCTGAAATTATTTTCAAGTTATCGTTTTGTAAAAAATGTTGAGATTTTGAATTTTTGTCCCAATTTGGAACAGGAATATTTTTCTAAAAACTCAAGCTCTTATGCATGAAGAAAGCTATTTCTTGTTCCTCTATGATGCTCACACATTTAGCTTTACTGGATGAGTGTGGACTTCACTACTGAAATAAAACAGAAATTCTTCTTAGTTCATCTAAGAACTTCAATCCAACAGCACAGAATAAAACATAAATTTTGCACTTTTGCACTTTACCTACAGGAATACAATGCTTTCGTTGTATTTCATTTCAATACAATGCAACACTTAATTCAGGGTTTATGAAAGGAAGAACAGTATTGGAAGTTAATAAAAAAAACGATGAGTGCCATGCAACATAAGTGAGTGCCATGTAGTAGCTCTTCAATCAGTGGGTAGATTGGTGTCAGTTCACAGATAGAAAAATAATAAAAAACTGCAACCTCGACTGCCAGAAGCACTGATGTCAACAACTCTTCCACAGAGGCCTTGCAGCCTGTGGCAACAGACTTATTCTTCTGGAACAAGAACACTGTAACAGAGTTCTTCTCTGAATATAGCAAAATGTCCAAATTGGAGGAAATAACTGACTGCATAATTAATCAACTAAAGTCCATTGACAATTCTCATTTGTCTACTGCAGCTTTTGCTTATTTTCCAAAGACTGATTTCAAACACATCACCAGCTTTCCTCAGAGTAACAGGGAATTGGAAAGAGCGATGACAATTTAAAAACAGTTCTAAAAAATGCCAGGAGACCCCAAGAGCATAATTAGAATATCAGTCAACCCTTCGGCACAAAGCACTTCACCAGCAGAATTCTTTATGGGAAGAAGGATTTGTATTTTATTACCTGTGGATTCAAAACAGCTTCAGCCTCAGGAGCAGACAATTAGAATATCTAATTCTCTGGTAATATGGCAAGGTTAATGGTCCAGCAATAGTCACAATTCCATCTGGTCAGGAATTTTTTGACGACACTTTTTTTGATGGAACCAAATATTTTCATTGAAATGTATTGGTTTCAATTCAGCTTTGGTCAGGAAGGTTTCTCATGTCCAGGTTGAAAGTTCCAAATGAGAAAGAGAGCCTCCACAAGAACCTGGTGGTTTGGGGACCGATGTGGGAGACCCAGGTTCAAGTCCCTCATTCAGTTGGGGGACTTGAACCTAGGTCTCTCAGATCCCACATGAGTGCCCTGCCCAGCTGGCTATTTTGGGGTGCATTTGCCTCTTCTGCTTCTTTTCTTTCCATGATAGATTTTGAAAGGTCTCCGGTTTATTCCAATGTGGAACAAAAGCAAATTTGAAAACTTTGAATTTTTTTTGTGAAATGAATTTTTTGTTTTCCAGACAGACCTATTCCGAACACATGACTCAGTTGAAATCAAAGTAAAGTAAATCAAACCCAAAGAAATATAGAGTACATCTCTGGATGACCGCAAACCTTTTTGTAGAATTATATACATGCAGTTAAGTCCAATTAGAACAATGTTTCTCAAATCAGAGACTCATTGGGTTAGAAAGGACTGTAAGGGTCATCTAGTTTACCCCCTTGCCAAGATGCAGGATTTGTTGTGGCTAAATCATGCAAGACAGGTGGCTATCCAGCCTCCTTTTTGAAAACCTCCAGTGAAGGAGCTTCCACAACCTCCCTACGCAGTCTGTTCCATTGCCCTACTGTTCTTACAGTTAAGAAGATTTTCCTGAGATATAATCTAAATCTGCTGTGCTGTGGTTTGAACCCGCTGCCTCTTGTCCTGCCCTCTGTGGAAAGAGAGAACAACTTTCCTCCATCTTTTTTATGCCAGCCTTTCAAATATTTGAAAACCGCTATCATGTCCCCCATTAATCTCCTCTTTTCCAAACTAAACATACCCAGTTTCTTCAGACTTTGCTCATATGGCTTGCATTCCAATATCCCTTTGATCATCTTTGTCACTTGCCTCTGGATCCTTTCCAGTTTCTCTACATCCTTTCTATACATTGGTGACTAAAATTGGACATACTACTCCAGCTAAGGCCTAACCAGGGAATAGAGCCACTGATCTCTGCTGGGCTCTTTCCCTCCCCTCCTGTGAGAATGGTTTGGCTGTTCCCGTTGCCATTCCCACTGCACTACCCCCAAACTCCTCTGACTTCTGAGGGAACAGGGAGAGTTCTGCCTGCTTCTTCCAGCAGCCCTGGTTGGTTGCTGTTCCCCAGTAGGAAGCAAGGCAGTGCAGAAGGCAGCCAATCAGCGGGGGGAGAGGAGAAGAAGGGAGTTGCTCCAAGCAGGGTTGAAATTCCCAGTGTGCTAGAGCTTTATGCCTTGTGGTAAGATTGGTGCCTGCCTACACCAAACTCTGTTTGTTTATTTTTCATTTAACTGAAATGCAGAAAAAATAAATCTATATGAAATTAAATTTGAAATTATGGCAATTTATGTTAAGGCCTAAACATACCAAATCTAATACATTAATTTAACATTATTAAGTGGTATATGATTGTCACCAAGTTTTAAAGAAAGTAATAGCATTGCACTTTTGGAGGTCACTAGCTAAGAACCTAAAACCAGAGTTTGTTTACGTACTAAACCAGCTTTTGACAGCTGTAACCTCTTCTGCAGGTGCAGTGAGAATATTTTCTTCATTTCAGGTTATTCGACTACTTCCGTTCAATTAATAAGAACATAAGAATGGCCGTACTGGGTCAGACCAAAGGTCCATCTAGCCCAGTATCCTGTCTACCGACAGTGGCCAATGCCAGGTGCCCCAGAGGGAGCAAACTTAACAGGTAATGATCAAGTGATCTCTCTCCTGCCATCCATCTCCATCCTCTGACAAACAGAGGCTAGGGACATCGTTCCTTACCCATCCTGGCTAATAGCCATTAATGGATTTAACCTCCATGAATTTATCCAGTTCTCTTTTAAACCCTGTTATAGTCCTAGCCTTCACAACCTCCTCGGGCAAGGAGTTCCACAAGTTGACTGGACACTGTGTGAAGAAGAACTTACTTTCATTTGTTTTAAACCTGCTGCCCATTAATTTCATTTGGTGGCCCCTAGTTCTTATATTATGGGAACAAGTAAATAACTTTTCCTTATTCACTTTCTCCACATCACTCATGATTTTATATACCTCTATCATATCCCCACTTAGTCTCCTCTTTTCCAAGTTGAAAAGTCCTAGCCTTTTTAATCTCTCCTCATATGGGACCCTCTCCAAACCCCTAATCATTTTAGTTGCTCTTCTCTGAACCTTTTCTAATGCCAGTAAATCTTTTTTGAGTTGAGGAGACCACCATCTGTATGCAGTATTCAAGATGTGGGCGTACCATGGATTTATATAAGAGCAATAAGATAAGTTTTATTCTCTATCCCCTTTTTAATGATTCCTAACATCCTGTTTGCTTTTTTGACTGCCGCTGCACACTGCATGGATGTCTTCAGAGAACTATCCACGGTGACTCAAAGATCTTTTTCCTGATTAGTTGTAGCTAAATTAGCCCCCATCATATTGTATGTATAGTTGGGGTTATTTTTCCCGATGTGTATTACTTTACATTTATCCACATTACATTTCATTTGCCATTTTGTGGCCAAATCATTTAGTTTTGTGAGATCTTTTTAAAGTTCTTCACAGTCTGCTTTGGTCTTAACTATCTTGAACAGTTTAGAATCATCTGCAAACTTTGCCACCTCACTGTTTACCCCTTTCTCCAGATCATTTATGAATAAGTTGAATAGGATTGGTCCTAGGACTGACCCTTGGGGAACACATCTCCATTCTGAAAATGTATCATTTATTCCTACCCTTTGTTCCCTGTCTTTTAACCGGTTCACAATCCATGAAAGGATCTTCCCTCTTATCCCATGACAACTTAATTTACGTAAGAGCCTTTGGTGAGGGACCTTGTCAAAGGCTTTCTGGAAATCTAAGTTCACTGTGTCCACTGGATCACCCGGGTCCACATGTTTGTTGACCCCTTCAAAGAACTCTAATAGATTAGTAAGACAAGATTTCCCTTTACAGTAACCATGTTGACTTTTGCCCAACAATTTATGTTCTTCTATTGTGTCTGACAATTTTATTCTTTACGATTGTTTCAACTAATTTGCCCAGTACTGACGTTAGACTTACCGGTCTGTAATTGCCGGGATCACCTCTAGAGCCCTTTTTAAATATTGGCGTTACATTAGCTATCTTCCAGTCATTGGGTACAGAAGCTGATTTAAAGGACAGGTTACAAACCATAGTTAGTAGTTCTGCAATTTCACACTTGGGTGAATGCCATCTGGTCCAGGTGATTTATTACTGTTAAATTTATCAATTTATTCCAAAACCTCCTCTAGTGACACTTCAATCTGTGACAATTCCTCAGATTTGTCACCTACAAAAGCCGGCTCAGGTTTAGGAATCTCCCAAACATCCTCAGCCATGAAGACTGAAGCAAAGAATTCATTTAGTTTCTCCGCAATGACTTTATCGTCTTTAAGCGCTCCTTTTGTATCTCGATCATCCAGGGGCCCCACTGGTTGTTTAGCAGACTTCCTGCTTCTGATATACTTAAAAAACATTTTGTTATTACCTTTTGAGTTTTTGGCTAGCCATTCTTCAAACTCCTTTTTGGCTTTTCTTATTACATTTTTACACTTAATTTGGCAGTGTTTATGCTCCTTTCTATTTACCTCACTAGGATCTGACTTCCACTTTTTAAACAGATGCCTTTTTATCTCTCACTGATTCTTTTACATGGTTGTTAAGCCACGGTGGCTCTTTTTTAGTTCTTTTACTGTGTTTTTTAATTTGGGGTATACATTTAAGTTGGGCCTCTATTATGGTGTCTTTGAAAAGTGTCCATGCAGCTTGCAGGGATTTCACTCTAGTCACTGTACCTTTTAATTTCTGTTTAACTAACCCCCTCATTTTTGCATAGTTCCCCTTTATGTAGTTAAATGCCACAGTGTTGGGCTGTTGAGGTGTTCTTCCCACCACAGGAATGTTAAAAGTTATTATATTATGAATAGTTCATTCAAAGTTAAGAAACAAAGGGAAAAAGCAGGAAAGCTTGTTTTTATCTTCTGAATAAAAAGTAGGTGTAAGTTTTAAAATATTGAAGTACATGGTGACAATAAAAAAAAGTTTGTTCACTAACTGCAGATAACAAATCCTTTGTCTAAAAAAAAATCAGTAAGTTTTAAATGCAAACCTGTTGTGATAAACTTTCTGATAAGTGTGTTTTCTTATGTATCCAGCACATTTACTAATTAAAATGCACAAAAACAAAATTTTAAATCCATTCACTCTGTTCCATGGACAGATCAATATGGCACAATCTGGCCCAACATTATTTGTTCCCCTACTGTTCTCAATATAGAGTAGAATGTTTTTGGCTTAAATCCAAAAGATGGTTCTAATTTTTAGACATTTTCTTTATTTGACACTTCAGTCTAAGCCAGGGGTATGTGTACCCATTGGGGTACGCACAGGTCTTTCAGGGGGTATGTCAATTTATCTAGATATTTGCCTAGTTTTACAACAGGCTACATGAAAAGCACTAGTGAAGTCAGTACAAACTACAATTTCATACAGACAATAACTTTTTATTCTGCTCTGTATACTATATTGGTATTTCACAACTTGGGGGTCATGATTTATTTTATAATTATATAGTAAAAATAAGAGATTAAGCAATTTTTCAGTAATAGTGGGCTGTGACACTTATGTATTTTTGTTTCTGATTTTGTAAGCAAGTAGTTTTTAAATGAGGTGAAACTTGGGACACGCAAGACAAATCAGTCTCATGAAAGTGCTACAGTATTTGGGAAAGGTTGAGAACCATTGGTCTAAGCTACTGAAGGTAGAGAAATCAGGATATAGTTGAACCAAGATTTATATTATCTCATTCACTCTACATTGTTATACTTCAGAGTTGTTCTTTTCCCATGCATTTATTAATGGAGTTTGCTGGGACTTATTTTTTCTTTGATCAGAAAGAACTTGTGTATGAAGAGCTCCAATCAGATGCCTCAAAATTATATCTGATATCAATGCATCTCTTATAGCAAAGCATTAACAGCTGGAAATGATAGAAAATACTCTTAAAAACTCGCAGGTTTATGTGACAGATCAAAGCAAGATGGTCCTTGTACAACTTTACATCCCTTGAGGGAATCTGTCTTCCAGATAAAATATTACCCATCTCTGCAAACTCTTAAATGCAGTAAAATGGCATTTAAATTTGGCTTTTCTAAAACAAAAGTGTTATCACATGATCAGCCTTTCTAGAGACCTTATTATAGTTGAGATCTGAAAATGTCAATGGGAAAAAATACACACACATTCTATGGTATTTTTTTAAACCAACACAGGCTCAGAGAAAACTATTGAAATCTGAATTTGCTTAATTTGGAACCAGTATCATTGTATTAATATTAGAACTGGTAGAATAACAAATTTTAAGACAAAAAACATCCTTTCTTGCAGGTGATGGGAGCCAAAAAAAAATTGCCTCTTTTTGATGAGCTCTAATTATTATTCTTTCCTGCAAAACTTTGTTCGCTAATTCAAATAAATTTGTTTTTCATAATTGTACCTGAACAATTCTTGTTTTCCTTTTTGTATTTGTATTCCAGCATGTAGTATTATATTGTCACTTAACCTCTCATTGTATCAGTTTCCCCATATATAATGTGGGGTTAACGACAATAATAAAGAGCTTTCAGATCAATATATGAAAAATGCCAGAAAAACAAAATTAATAATTAACATTGTGCAAATTTATTGTGTGTTAGTTTTTTCCTTCTATTTTACTCAATTTTTCACCATATAAGAGAAATAGCTGTCTGATCTTGCCTTTTCATCCTGATGTTTTTTGGAAATGAACTTTATACTGAGTGATTCTTTTAAAAATTTTATTTACATTTATTGCTGTTCTGGAGTGTAATGTGTTATTCTACCAATCAGCTATCAGAACAAAATATGTTTTGATAGTATATACCCAATCCCCACCTCCTATGATTGCAGAAAGTCAGTCTTGAGGATGATATTCTGATCCTAACAGATTCCCTTCTCCAAGTTGCGTGCTATTGAGACCTGTGACATATTGCCTACAGTTGTAAAAGTAAGGCTAGTTGTATATGCTGAATAGTTTTCTCATTGCAGCAGTATTCGTTAGTAAATAGGTCATATACTCTGGATCTAAACTGTAACTGAGATAATAATTTGGAACATTACAGAAATCTTCCTCCATGATTTCCAGCATTCAGGACCTAAAACAATACGAACTGACCTTTGGCATCCACTAACTACCCACAGTTAGTGAGACAATATGGCAAAATATATTTTTCCCAAAGAAAGATTTAATGCTGGGGCAACAAAACTATCAATCCAGAGAGAGATTAAATATAGAACTGGAACCAATTAATTCCAGTTCTGCAGCTTCACGTTGGAGTCTGTTTTTGAAGTTTTTTTGTTGAAGAATTGCCACTTTTAAGTCTGTTATTGAGTGACCAGAGAGATTGAAGTGTTCTCCTACTGGTTTTTGAATGTTATGATTCCTGATGTCTAATTTGCAAACTGGGTACCATCAGAATAGGCCTGAATAAAAACTGGGAGTGGTTGAGTCATTACAAAACCTAAACTTAATTTCCCCAGTACTAATTTCTCCCAACTTTTACTCATACCTTCTTGTCAACTGTCTGTAATGGGTCACTCTCTTACCACTTCAAGAGTTATTTTTCCTCCCTTGGTATCCTGCTGTTAATTGATTTATCTCATTAGACTGTCCTCACACTTGGAAAAGCAACCCCCATCCTTTCATGTATAATTATACTTGCACCCGCATTTTTCACACCATTCATGTGATGAAGTGGGTTGTAGCCCACAAAAGCTTATGCCCAAATACATTTGTTAGTCTCCAAGGTGCCACAAAGACTCCTCGTTGTTTTTGCTGATACAGACTAACATGGCTGCCACTCTGAAACCTGTTTGCAGACAGCCTATCTGCAAAATGGGGATATTTACCTACTCCACAAGGGTGTTGTGAGGATTACTTAGTTCGCAGGATCCCTGCAGGCAAGGAGAGTACTGTGAGTGCACAGCGCACAACTTTGTTCCCTGGGGTCTTCCTCTATGGCAGCATACAGAGAACAGACAGAGGGAAGCCAAAGGCAGGCTGAGGGAAGGACAGATCTGGCGAATTCCCCATGGCACAGATCCTTCTGTCCTACCCCTCTCTGGGGAAGCCACATTAAGCAGCTTCAGAGCTTGCTCTAGCCAATGGAGTAGATTAGCTTCCACAGAGCAGCTCTGCAGTCACCCTTGGCTTGAGTTAGGGGGTGGTTTTCTCATTTTCACATCCACCCAACACCCAGCCTGGCTATTCAGGCTAGATAGACTTTAGATAGAGGATTTGTCCCCGGTAGAGAAAACATGCTCCCATTGGAGTCGATGGGAGTTTTACCATTGACTTCAATGAGACACACATTTGAGTCTTCTTTTTTTAGCAAAAACAACGAGGAGTCCTTGTGGTACCTTAGAGACTATCAAATGTATTTGGGCATCAGTTTGTTATAAATTTGTTAGTCTCTAAGGTGCCACAAGGACTCCTCGTTGTTTTTGCTGATACAGACTAACATGGCTACCACTCTGAAACCTTTTATTTTAGGTTTTTATTTTAAAGATTAGAAATCCCTGTCTTAATCCTACCACTAGGGTCATGCTCAGACTATAGTTATACTCTATGGACTATATTATATACCTTTGTTTCCTATTAAGTACAATAGAAAAAATGAACATAGCTCTAAATTAAACTGTACAGGCAGGGACAGTATGAAATATGTATAATTTCCTTTATAATTTCCTCCTTCTGCAGGCTTGAAAACTGCAGTAGGCATAGCTTCCATATGCTAACTGGTTCCATATGGAGGGCATGATGTATAATCCTGACTTCTAATTAGTGGTGTTCTGCTAATAAAGGATAACGAGATACCATAACACAACAATATAATTTATGAGTAGGCATCAAAGAAAGTCTGCAAAAGGGCTAAACCAACCAACCAACCAACCAACACTTCTCCCCCCTCTACAACTTTGCTCTCCATAGTCTGCCCTGGAAATTAAATCAAAATCATGTAAAGCACTAATATCAGAACATTGTGAACCAGCTGTCTCATACAGCTGACTAATTGGTTTGTATGTGCAGCAAATCAAAAATATTTGTTATCATTTATGTAGAGTAATCCTGCAGGGATTTGCTTGTCAGTACAATGGAATATTTCTAAAATAAGGGGAGTATATCATCTGCATGCAGAAGGCTCTCTGCAGAGATTAAACTAACGAGTACAGTAGAGAATAATGGGCATGATTCACCTCTTATTTGCACCTATTTTAGGCTAAGTGGCTTTCCATTGACTTCAATGGAGCTATTCCAGATTTACAAAAGTGTAAATGGGAGGGGAACGCCTAGTATCTCAAATATCTCCTTTCTCTGAATCCTTCTGCAGATTCTACCTGCCTTTAATATGTGCATGGTTGGAGGGGACAGAGAAGGGAGGGGAAGAAGGGACGAGTGCAGGTTGGCTAGAAGTTGTTCTACAAAATTGTCTTTCTATGACCCTGGCATCACTCTTAATATTTTCAATATCAGCCAAACCTTTATGATCTGACAAGAGGCTCAAGATAATCCCTGTCTGGAAATGTAAAAGTGGCAGGAAAGGATTTGAAGCTGTTGCCTTTTCGATTACAATGACATCACATATAATCAGCTATATCCCAAAGTATGTACACCCTGTCTTCTATACTGTATCTTCTGTGCTGCATCATCATCTCATCCATCTTATGCTTTTCATATATTTGCTATAATCGATTATGTGTGCATGCTGGCTTCTTTATGGGCAAAGAATGGACAGAATTATTGCTATGGTCTGGTCTTCAATATTACTGAGGAAACATATTTTTTCATTCCAGGGGAAATTGTGGCAGTATCTCTGAGTGCTAGAGATTATATTTAGCCCTGCCTCAAAGACAGGTTTCGGAGTGGTAGCCGTGTTAGTCTGTATCAGCAAAAACAACGAGGAGTCCTTGTGGCACCTTAGAGACTAACAAATGTATTTGGGCATACGCTTTTGTGGGCTATAACCCACTTAATCAGATGCATGGAGTGAAAAATACAGTAGGCAGGTATAAATATACAGCACATGAAAAGATGTTGCCGTATCAAATGGGGGTCAGTGCTAACAAGGCCAATTCAATCAGGGTGGATGTGGCCCATTCCCAACAGTTGACAAGAAGGTGTGAGTATCAACAGAGGGAAAATTACTTTTTGTAGTGACCCAGCCTCTCCCAGTCTTTATTCAGGCCTAATTTGATGGTGTCAAGTTTGCAAATTAATTCCAGTTCTGCAGTTTCTTGTTGAAGTCTGTTTTTGAAGTTTTTTTGTTGAAGAATGGCCACTTTTAAGTCTGTTATTGAGTGTCCAGCGAATTGAAGTTCTCTCTTACTCGTTTTTGAATGTTACAATTCTTGACGTCTGATTTGTGTCCATTTATTCTTTTGTGTAGAGTCTGTCCGGTTTGGCCAATGTACATGGAAGAGGGCCATTGCTGGCACATGATGGCATATATCACATTGGTAGATGTGCAGGTGAACGAGCTCCTGATGGTTTGGCTGATGTGCTTATGTTCTATGATGGTGTCCCTTGAATAGATATGGGGACAGAGTTGGCAACAGGGTTTGTTGCAGGGATTGGTTCCTGAGTTTCCGTGGTGTGGTATGTGGTTGCTGGTGAGTATTTGCTTCAGGTTGGGGGGCTGTCTGTAAGCGAGGACTAGCCTGTCTCCAATGGTCTGTGAGAGTGAAGGATCATCCCCCTCTTTAGCACTGACCCCCCACTTGGTAAGGCAACTCCCATCTTTTCATGTGCTGTATATTTGTACCTGCCTACTGTATTTTTCACTCCATGCATCTGATAAAGTGGGTTATAGCCCACAAAAGTTTATGCCCAAATAAATTTGTTAGTCTCTAAGGTGCCACAAGGACTCCTCGTTGTTTCTGTCTCAAAGAGTTTACAGTCGTCTGCCTTTTTGTTCTGTTTGTACGTCGCCTAGAGCAGTGGGGTCCTGGCCCATGACTGGGAATTCTAGGCATCATCACAACAAATGAACTACAACTGTGGGATACATTTCTCCAGCTACTATTTGCTTTGGCTATGGGAGGATGGTGAGTGTGGTGGAGCAAGGCTCTGCTATGCTGCTTCTCTAGTAGAGTATGTTAAGCTTGATCCCCTGCAGCTGGGCAGCTGCAACAAATCCCCTGACAGTCCCCACCCGCTCCACCGCACCTGAGCAGAGTTCAGATGCAATGGAGAACCAAGCCACCGGCTAGTTCAAATAATGTGAGCGGAGATAGGGTTTAGCAGAAAAGCAAATTAAATGAGAATGGATAAATAAGAAATAGCTCAAAAAGTGTAGTGTTCAGACCCCAGACATCTGTGGCCCGAGTCCTGCAAACAGTTTATGTGACCACTTGACAAGTTGAGGATCTCAATGTGGAGACTGGGGAGCCAGTGGAATTATATCAGGGATTAATTTTGCTCAGTCACTACTATAAAAGACTCTGATTTTATATGGACAATCTTTTCCTTATCGTCCATTATGACATCTAACATAATGGGGTGTCAAGTGACCGCAGGTGGTCATGGTTGGATAGCTAATTTACAGCTTAATTATATGGATGAATCTAAGCTTTTTGTGCTCTGACCTCTCCATGATGATACATGGGGGCTTAGCCAAAAGCATTTGCTCTAGCCACTTCCTCCATTCTGGAAGCCTCACATATGTTGCCCTGCTTAAAAAATGGAGTATAATACTTCAGATCACCCTGTGAGCATGTGTGTGAAATGTTTGTGTGTGAAATGTTAACCACTGTAATTCAAAGCATTTGTATTACAAATGTTTTTTTTTTTTTTTTTTTTTTGCATTCAAATAAATTATTGCAGGAAGGTTTATAAACTGTAACACATAAAGCATGAGAAACTGCACAGAAAACACATAATTATTGCTGATTATCTTTAGGCTGAGTGTTATATAATCCCAGTTCTGTTAAATAACAAATTATTTTGGAGAGTAATTTTTGCTCTACCTTTGTTCACAAAAGCTGTGGAAGAGAGCAGAGCTACTCCTTGAATCTTATTTCTGCCCCTAGTGGGAATTCTCAAGCTGCAAAAGAATCAGAATAATCCTCCTCTCCTGGAAGTTATCTATGTTAATTTGGCAAATCGCTTTTGGAAATTTGAACATTACATTAACAGTCTAAAACAGCTGCAACATAGTGAGATGAATTTCCTGCCCTCAAGAATATGAAATTCAGAGAACAGTCATTAGAAATTTTCCAAATAAATACAAATATAGGACACAACAAGTATTATAAACTAAATACCAGGGGATGCATAGGACATTGTAATGAGCAAAAGTGTCATCATTTTCATAAATGGTATCATAGCGTTCAGTTAAACAACATTCAACCAATCAAAAGAGAAATAAGAGTCACTTTAAGAGTTGCAGCAGGAGCACTAGAATAATAAAAAGACAAAGATCCGGGAGGGCAGGGGGGAGAATAGTGTGTGATCATGTAATTAATGATTGGGAAAAATTTTCAAAAGCACTTTACTGACTTAGGAGCCTAAATCCCATTTTCAAAAATGATGTAGGCACTTAGACCCAGATATTTGAAGGTATTTCGGTGTGGCTCTGCTCAGCACTGCAAGGCCCAAGAGATTTAGCTGGCTAAGTCTTGTTTTCAAAAGTGACTTAGGCACTTAGGGTAGATCCATAAATGGGACTTAGACTCAGCAACACCTAATTAGGTTCTGTCCAGTGGAATCCTTAGCCCTGAATTAGATGCCCAGGCTACCTATATAATACTTGGGAAGAGTTAGGTGCCTGAGAATGGTATTTTCAGAAGCCAGCTAGGTGAGTGGCTAACCTCACCTAACCTGTAGGAAACGCCTGGGTGGGGAAAGTCACTTTTTATAAAATACTTAGTCATTGGAACAGGGGTGTCCTAGGTGAGTGTACTAGCCACTAGGCTACAGCGCCATTGTGATGCTCACTTTTCTACATGTATATCATACAAAGTGGAACAACTTCCACAGAATAGATTACAGGAGCCCTACACTAGGATACCCAATAGCCCAGTGATAAGGGCCCTCATCTAGAACAGGGGTGGGGAACCTTTTTTCTATCAAGGGCCATTGACTCACAGAAAAAATCAGTCGCGGGCCACACACAGCCCCACAGGGGGGCGCAGAAGCTTAGGGCTTCTCCCCGCAGTGGGGCGAGCTGGTGCTCATAGCTCCAGTCCTGCGGGGGGCGTAGAGACTCAGAGCTTCCCCTAGGCTCTGGTGGGGCCAGAAATGAGGGGTTCAGGGTTCCAGAGGGGGCTGCAGGCTGGGGCAGGGGTTTGGGGCACGGGAGGGGGTGAGGGCTCCGGCTGGGGGTGCAGGCTCTGGGGTGGGGCTGGGGATGAGGGGTTCAGGGATCCAGAGGGGGCTGCAGGCTGGGGCAGGGGTTTGGGGCATGGGAGGAGGTGAGAGCTCCGGCTGGGGGTGCAGGCTCTGGGGTGGGGCTGGGGATGAGGGGTTTGGGTGTAGGAGGGGGCTGTGGGCTGGGGCAAGGGGTTTGGAGAGCAGGATCAGAACTGGGGCAGGGGGTTGGAAAGTGGGAGGAGGTTTGAGGTGCAGGCTCTGGGAATGGGAGGGGTTCAGGGCTGGGGCAGGAGGTTGGGGTACAGGTGGGTGTGCAGGGTCTGGGAGGGAGTTAGGGTGCCGGAGGGGGTTCTGACCTGGGGCAGAGGGTTCGGGGTGTGGGCTCCAGCTAGGTGGTGCCTATTAATCCCTGCTTACCTAAGGCAGCTCCCAGTCTGCGGTGCAGCAGGGCTAAGGCAGGCTCCCTGCCTGCCCTGGCTCCACGCTGCTCCCAGAATCAGCTGCCATGTCTGGCCCATAGGGTGGAGGGGCCAGAGGGCTTTGTGAGGTGCGAGCTCTCCACACCCACAGGTCCTGCCCCAGCAGCTCCCACTGGCCGTGTTTCCCGGCCAATGGTAGCTGAAGAGCTGATGCTGGGGGCAGGGGCAGCGCACAGAGCTTTCCTGATTGCCCCTGCTCCTAGGGGTCCAAAGGGACATGCCGGTTGTTTCTGGGAGCTGCGTGGAGCTGATCAGAGTTTTAATGGCCTGGCAACCCACTCCCACAGCAGGGCAAGCAGGTGCTTGCCCTAAGGGGTGCTGAGGCTCAGGGCTTCCAGCCGGCAGGGCAGAGACTTGCCTTGGGCTGGATAAAATGAAGCAATGGGCCAGAGGTTCCCCACCCCGATCTAGAAGAAGGGAGACTTGGGTTCAAGTCCCTGCTCTGAATCAGTCAGAGTAGGGACTGAAAACCAAGTCTTCTACAGTTTGGGTCAGTGCTCTCAGCACTGGGCTATTGGGTATAAGAAGGAGGGGGCACCCCCTCCTCCACATTCTGTGTAGGGGCTGATCCAATAGATATGCTTTTAGGCAGCCTCTGAGTACACCCACCATACTGGGCCCCACAAGCAAGAGAGGTATGGGGAACACCTCATTTCAGGCTCCCACTGGGGCTTAGGTGCTGAGAAGCTCGGAGATATTGGATCTCAGGGGGTTGTAGCACATGCCCATTGACAGAAATTTGGGTGCCATGGGACTTTACCAGGGAATTTAGGTACCTGCAGGGTTAGGCAGCAGCTGAGTGGTGGTTTTAAGGATTTAAACTTTGGACTTAGATGCGAAAATCCTTTTGTGGATTTACCCTTAGGATCCTAAGTCTTACTGAAAGTCAATGGGACTTGGCGTTTAATGCCTAAATCACTTTTGACATTGAGACTTATGGCATCTAAATCATGTAAACTGGGACTCTTAAAGGAGTATGAATGAATTACGTGCCCAATTCCACCTGGATATTATTGGAAGTTGGATAAATAATTCTCTTGGAATCCTTTAAAAATGCCAACCTTAGGTCTTTCAAAATGAGCAGGGCAACACCTTAATCACTTTAAAATGAGGTCTTAGAAGTTTAAGTCCTATTGACTGTAAATGAAGCACATTCTGAAGCACTTGGGCTCTTAAAAGACTTAGGCACTTTTGACACTGTATCATAATTAGAAATGGACAAAACTGATCTTTCAGTTTGCTGCCATTTCCAGAAAAAGTTTTTTTGCTCAAGTTGAACCAAATCTGAAAGTTGTGAAAAATTCCAATGAATTCAGAAAAAACAAACAAACAATATTTAGGTACCTTTAAATGGCTAGATTCACAAAATGGCTGAAGGAGGAGGTGGTGCTCTTTTTATAGGTTTGAGCCCAGTGGTGAGGGTACCCTTTTGTTATTTGGGCAGATACTTGAACCTGCGTCTGCAATATCCTAGGTGAGTATTCTAACCACCCGGCTCTAGTGATTCACATGCTTGTTTCCTGGCCCAATGACTAGTCATTGTCATGATGAATGACTATCAATTACCACTAAATTGTGGTTGGGATACTCTCCTGGGAGAAGCAACAGTGGGTCCTGTGCCACCTTTAAGACTAACAGAAGTATTGGGAGTCATCTTGCATCTGAAGAAGTGAGGTTCTTACTCACGAAAGCTTATGCTCCCAATACTTCTGTTAGTCTTAAAGGTGCCACAGGACCCTCTGTTGCTTTTTACAGATTCAGATTAACATGACTACCCCTCTGATACTCTCCTGGGAGGGGGCAGATCCAGGTTCAAAACCCTTCCCCACACCAGATAGAGGAGGGAATTGAATCTTAGTCTCCCATCGCATCCTGGTTGGGTGCCCTAAAAACTGGGCTAAAAATTATAAGGAGGGCACCAGCACAGCATCCAACTTCAGCCATTTTGTGAATGGCATCTACATCCTGATTTTTTTAAGTGTCTGAAGCTATTTAGCAAATTCACACCAAGTTCACGGATAGTTTCAGGTCAACCAAAATTACATATTTCAACAAGTAAGATGAAAAGTTTCACCTAGCTCTAATCACAATGCATATGCACAAGGGGGCTGAATTAAGGCTTCACAAACAACTATAATTCTGACATTTCCTAACTTCTGACAGTTTGATGTTCCAACCTTAATGTTATTTTTGTGCAGTTTTTTGTTTTAATGTGATGATCTATGTTTTAAAAAAACAAATTGAAAAGAACAGAACTTCAGTCGTGTGGAACCATATTGATCCCCATACAGATAATGGTTAGAACTTTTAGCTCCACAGCCCACACTTCTGCCACTTGAGCTAACAGAGAAACTGAGAAGAGTAGTAGATTGTCGTTCTCTATGTGGACTACCTACAAGTGGGACATCTCTGTCTCTCACACACAGAGACTGAATTTCACAGCTGTTTTCTAGAAAATGCTGGAGGCTCTTGGATGAGGTTATGAAATAAAATTTATTCTAAGTTTATAAAACCAAGGTGCAATATTACTTATTATTAGAGCTGGTCATCATTTTTCAAGTTTTGATGAGAGATTATGAAAACATGGATATTGAGAAAAATATCTTTTTTTGCCAGTTCTATTATATATTGAGCTCTGTTAAATTGCACAGTATTGTACAAAATAGAGGGAAAAAGGAGCAGAAAATCCCAAGGCTCTTACATTGCAAATTAAACAGGACAACAGTACAGATTTTGTGATTTTTTTTTAAAGAGATACAGACTTACCAAGAAAAGGGACTTTCCAATATTGTAAAGCAGGCGTTTTGTAATGCTGTTGGTTTGCAAGATATCAAAGCATAAAAGTGTTACAAATCCAGAACAGAGTATTTCCTGCCCTAAACTTTAAACCAACATAATATTTACTTTTACCTGAACCGCAATTAGGGGCAATGATTATTTCTCTCTATTTATAAAACGGTGTTCCTTCGAAGGCTGCATGGAAGCTTGGAATGTTGGAAGTGCTGCATGGAGATGGATTGTGCAGAATGAGACAGCCAGATGTGCAAAATAGTTGCAATGTATCACATGATTGTAGCAATATTATCCCCACATGTGGTATTTCAGCTTGTTTTCTTTAGATTTTCACATCTCACCCATCATTATGGTATACTAGAGCTCCTCAGAGTAAAAAAAGAAACTGGCAAGAAGAATTTCATAGAATCATAGACGATTAGGGTTGGAAGAGACCTCAGGACGTCATCTAGTCCAAACTTCTTCTCAAAGCAGGACCAATTCCAATTAAATCATCCCAGCCAGGGCTTTGTTAAGCCAGGCCTTAAAAACCTCTAAGAATGGAGATTCCACCACCTCTCTAAGTAACCTATTCCAGTGCTGCACCACGCTTCTAGTGAAATAGTTTTTCCTAATATCCAACCTAGACTTCCACCACTGCCACTTGAGACCATTGCTTCTTGTTCTGTCATCTGCCACCACTGAGAACAGCCTAGCTCCATCCTCTTTGGAACCCCCCTTCAGGTAATTGAAGGCTGCTTTCAAATCCCCCCTCACTCTTCTCTTCTGCAAACTAAATAAGCCCAGTTCCCTCAGCCTCTCCTCATAAGTCATGTGCCCCAGCACCTTCATCATTTTCATTGCCCTCCTCTGGACTCTCTCCAATTTGTCCACATCCTTTCTGTAGTGGAGGACCCAAAACTGGATGCAATATTCCAGATGTGGCCTCACCAGTGCTGAATAGAGGGGAATAATCACTTCCCTTGATCTGTTGGCAATGCTCCTACTAATGTAGCCCAATATGGCGTTAGCCTTCTTGGCAACAAGGGAATACTTATCCAGCTTCTCGTCCACTGTAATCCCCGGGTCCTTTTCTGCAGAACTGCCACTTAGCCAGTCAGTCCCTAGCCTGTAGCAGTGCATGGGATTCTTCCATCCTAAATCCAGACTCCACACTTGTCCTTGTTGAACCTCATTAGATTTCTTTTGGCCCAATCCTCCAATTTGTCTAGGTCACTCTGTACCCTATCTGTACCCTCCAGTGTATCTATCTGTCCCCCCAGCTTAGTCTATATTTTTTTTCCTCTTCCATAAATACCAACCAATTATGAGTTGTTGTATGGAAAAGCAACAGTGAAGGGAGTTTTAAATTTGAACCAGAACGTTGGGAGGTTTGTGGTTAGTTTTAGTTCTTGCAGGAATGAATTGCAGTCTCAGGCAAGCTGCCAAGAAAGGTTTGTCTCCTGCACACACAATCTTTATGTTTGAAATTGACAGCTGCACTGCACCCAAGGAGAGGGTCTATGGAAGGCAGTTGAGGCATCAGAAGTGAGATGGTCCTTTAAGTATCCAGCCTGGTCTATTGAGAGCTTTGAGGAGAAAGGCCAAGACTTTAAATGTGATCCAGTGTTCGATGGGGAGCTAGTAGAATGAACTGCACAAATTAATATGTACTGTAGATATCTTTGAACACTCGTATGCTGATTGCTTTAAACTGAATTTTAGTCAGTGCAAAATGAGTAGATTCTTTGCAAAAATAGACAGCAGACAGTTCCCCATTCGTAGCAGATCAACCTTGCTCTTTGCTGGTTTAAGGCTAATATAGTTAGTATGTCAGGGAAGCAAGGAGGGAGAGACTAATATTATGATAACTTCTCTCAGCCTATCTTGATACATATTAGATGGTCTTCACTGGAGGAAGCTGAGAAATATTGAAAAGAATCAATGTTCTTCTTTCCCTGCGGGACCAGAGACATTTACCTTTTCACAATGAAGTTATAAGAACCTCATGGCTTCTACAGCTTGTCCTTGTTAAATCCAATCCAATGTCACAAGTGTTTACATAACCAAAGTAATTAATACATCTGTAATCACTTTTGCTGGCAGCCTATGCAAGAACCACATGCTTCAACTTCAGCCCTCCAATCTAAAGTAAAGAATAAGTCAATGTTATGCAATCAAAGCTATAAATATTGAACACAAAATTACCAATTAATGTTAGACACTAAAAGGCCTCTAGGAAAAAAATCCATCTTACAGTATTCCAGTTTTAACCAAACTTATTAATTAACAGTTGGCTCTCAGAATCTTTGAAAGAATATCCCTTCACTTCGTCAGTGTGGGTTTGCATAGTAAATGTTAAACAAATATTGACTGGCTTTGAGAACAATGGCAGTAAAATACTGCTAAAAGGTAAAATGGGGACTGAAATCGTGATGTATTGCCTGAAGGTGAAGAGTATGAACAATCAAAAGGAACTTTGAAAGGAATTTCTAGCTTTCACTCTTCATAATGCAGAAGTGTAATATACTTAATCACATATGAGATATTTCCTCTCTAAATTCTCCTGCAATTTAACTAGTTGGGAGAGTATGCCTCCAAGGCACTCAGTCTTCTCTCCTGTGAGAATCAGTGTACAGGGTTATCTTTTTTCTACCCAGAGCAGCTTAATGGAAGGCTATTGTGTTTTTCTTGTCCCCCTCACTGTAATTGTCTCTAGAGTTGGCTCTGCTCACAGTGAAGAAATATGTATGTACCTCCATTACTGTATATTTGAATACCCAACACAAACAATAATTAATTTATCCTCAACACCCACCCCTCGTGCTTTAACAGCTGTGGTTAGAAACTTAGGGACTTGCCCCAAGTTACACAAGAAGCCCTTGATGAAGTCAGGAATTGAACCCACCTTTTCTGAAGCCCCCTCAAATGCTTTAATCACAGAGTTGTTCTTCACAACAGCTGTAGTATTCCTCCAAAAAAGCATTTCAATGAGGCAATAAAATGTAGGCAGAAGCAGCAGCACATAGTTCCAACCATCTGAGAACAAGATATGGCCAGCTTACTTTTATACCCATTGGTAACACCTGGAGATGTCAGATGTCTCTACTAGAGCAGCCTCACTTCCACCTGGAGAAGGAAACCTGGCTTTAATCACATTAGAAATAACGAGATATCAGACAATTCTAGCAAAGTCAACAACAACCAAAAAAACCCTCTAAACCCACCTCACCAATAGCCAGAGCTGTGCATGTGATCACGAGCAGCTTTAAAAAGGAATTAAACACATACTTATAATCATGACTCCAACAGGTCTCCTATTGTCGATTCAGCCAAGCAGTAGTGCACATTTATTTTTGGTTTCATGGCCAACTTTTGATTATGTGGGGTGAGATACAGTTGAAGATTTTCTGGCATTTATGACATTAAAGTTTTAATAGACCAGTACCCTTGCTGCATTGAAATTCCTCAAGACCTATTGCTAACATGATGCCCAATGGATTTGTAAATTCATGCTGGCTCGGTAAAGCCCTTGGAACTAATTATAAATATATAATGGAATTATCATGACATGGCCCATCACTACCTTGAATGATTTCTGTGTATGCTGTACCCCCTCTGCCCCACTCTTCATCTGTCTGCCTGTCAGTGCGGTAAGCGCTTTAGGGACGGGGCACTATCTTCCTGTATGTTTGCTTAGCAACTTTTTGAGTGCTGTTGTAATCATTTACCATAATTTTTTTTTAGTTACTCCCTGAATCACCTGAATCTGCTGTAAAAATCTATTTTTTTAACTAACTGTACAGTACTTATAAATCCTTTGTTACTTCTTAATTGACATGGTCTTCAACAAAAACAACCATTTTACTACAATAATTAATTTAATATTCCTGCTCATTTATCCATGGGCTAATATTTCTTTCCTCACATTATATTCTTGAAGAAATTCTTAGGGCATGGCTACACTTGCAGTTGTAGAGCACTGGGAGTTAAACCAGCCTTCAGAGACCGCAGTAGGGAAAACACTGCCAAGTGTTTATGCTCTCAGCTGAAAGCGCACTGGCATGGCCACATTAGCAGCTCTTGCAATGCCACAAAGAGCAGTGCATTGTGGTAGTTATCCCAGCATGCAAGTGGCTGCAACGTGCTTTTCAAATGCGGGGGGTGGGGTGGAGTGTGACAGGGAATGTGTTGTGTGTTTGTGGGGAGAGAGAGAGTGGGTTTTTGGGGGGCTGAGAGCGTGTCAGCATGCTGTCTTGTAAATTCAGACAGAAGCAGACCTCCCTCCCCTTCCCCGCCCTCTCTCTCACTCACTCAAAGCAAGGAGCATTCCTCAATAATGGTTCCTTTGTCCCGGAGCAGATAGGCAGCCAGCTGTCAGAAATGGAGCTTTGAAAGGGCATATGAGCATTCCTACAGCAGGTTCAAAACAATGACAAGAGTGGCAACTTAACTTAAGGGGATTATGGGACGTTTCCGGAGGTCAATCAGAGCACAGTAATGCAACACCTCATTCACACTGGCACCGCGGCGCTCCAGCAGGGGCACAGCAAACGTTATTCCACTCGACGAGGTGGAGTACCAGCAGCACTGTAGCCGCGGAGTCAAAGTGCTCTATGTGCCTTGCCAGTGTGGATGGATAGTGAGCTAATGCACCCAGGACTCCTTTATTGCGCTGTAACTTGCAACTGTAGCCAAGCCCTTATTTGCTGTCACCCTTTGGGCAACATTAATCTCCCCCATTGATATTGATATTACATTGAAGGGCCACTATACACAAACACATCACTATACCCCAATGCCTCTTAAATTACTCTACCAAATACTTCTTATTACCTTATTATTTAATTATTGTACATTCTTTCTTTAGGGAAACCCATATTGGTTTTATTGCTCTGCTCATCTTCTCTCTGTCAGCCTTAAATGACTGTATAGTCTTGTTGTTTTCCCTTCCCCTCTCCATTCCCTGCACTATTTTAAAAAGAAATCTCAGAACTCGGCTACGATTTAGAACTTGCTTCTCTCCCCCATAGGAAATAAAGCTATTGTGCCTTATATACGCTGTCTTTAATGATGCTTCAGCCTTATTCCACACTCAAGAGACCCTATTCTTCCACAAGGGAAACAAAGTCTTGATTTTCTTCCTCTTTTTTTCATCACAAAGCCACTTTCACTTAATGCAAGTGAGTGTTTTGATAGATGTCTGTGCTATTGTGAAATGTAAATTATTCAACTTTCTTATTATGCCAGCTTTACTCAGCCTAAAAAGATTTAATATAATGGATGGAAGGGATTAACCTTCATTTGCTCACCACCGATATCATCGAGGCCGATAGAACTATCTGCAGTTACTGGATACCAAATAAAGTATGTAAAAGAAAATGAAAAAAAAAAAAACAAATACTAATCTAAAGTAAAATATTTTGTATATGTTTTTCTTATAAGCAGTGATTCAGTCTCAAACATGATAACCTAACATCCTCTTCATCACCAAGGTGACATGGCCTCCTTACAGATCATGTGCCACCCAGCTCAATCTCTGGCAAGGTGCTTAAGGTGGTCTGGCTGAATATTTGAACTAACATGATCAACAGAAAACACCACATTACAAAATGTATTGTGGCTCAAATGTGAGCTACAACCTAAGTGCTCAGACATGGATGCCTAAAGATAGGCTCTTCAATCCATTTTAGGCAATTATATAGAAGTGACCTAATTTTCACAGGTGTGTGAAGTGCCCCTATGCCCTCTCCCACTCTTTATTTTAAAGTTATAAACCTGCTCTCTGAGATGAACAATAGAGTAACTTGGGCACAAGCTGTTCCTTTAGGGGATTATTTTAGAAAGCCAGGCAGTAGATAAGTAGTGTGGGGTTTATTTACACGTGGTCACTGATGCATTTATTTTACTGATTTATATGACAACAAAAGGTCTTTGAGACTTGGATCCAGCAGCTCTAAACTGCAGTCTGAAAGACAGGATTTTAAACCAAAAACTGTACATAAAAAACAGTAGAAAGATCTTTTGTCAGGATAGCCGGGTACTGGTGCATGCAGGGAATATTTATCTAAAATGCTGACTCCCCATATTTCAAACTTGGAACATAATTTATAAGTGCAAAAGTTTTACTGGTATATAATATAGTCTCTGGGAAAGTAAATAGTAAAATATATTAGCTTCATTTTAGCTGTTTTATAAAGCCACAGATATCTGCCTAATCATCTAGTTCAGTGCTTTGGCCAGCACCAGGAGTGTTTTTGCATGATTTTCATTTTAAAATAACCTATTTCTAGAATTGCACAGAAGAAATTCAAGGGCTCAAAATCATCCAGAATATTTCTGAAAAAAAAAGTTATACAAAATGTTGGGGAATTTTTTTTCTCCAGTTTCACACCATTTCAAAAACTATATATATGGACACTTTTTGCAGAGTTAAGGTCAATATTTGTAAATGATTCTGAAGATGAAAAATGCTACTTGCAGTATTATCAGTGTTATTACATATGTAACTAAAAACAAACAAAGAGACTTACCAGGAAAAGTACCAGGAAAAATGACTTTGGAAGACCTTGGAAGGAAGAATGTCAGGAATTTACAATCATTCAGTTCAGAGGCATTACTGGAATCAGTTACCATTATGGTAAGTGGTGCATTTTCACTTGATTTATTACACAATGGCTCAAAAAAGCCTTTTCTCAAGCTGTTTTTTAAAGGTTAAACACGAATGCTTATGTTATACTACAAGTCTCTTGGAAATACTTTTGTATTACATTGTGTGAACACATGGTCCAATTTTCTTCATTCCTAATACAGGTTTGAACTTCTCATGTCCCTCTGTAGAGCTATCAAAGGGATACTATTTTGGACAAAATTCAGTAGCACTTGGGTAAAATGAGAAAGCACTTGGGCATGATTAAATGGGCTGAATTTTCAAGACTCTTTCATCTGTCAAATTGCTACTTCATGTTATTCATATTGATATTTATGAATCTTTCTAAACTAAGTCCAGGTCCATTAATGAACTTATGGGCACTGTCAATTACTCTAGCTTAAATGCTTAACACAACAATATTATCCTTGAGATCGCAGCTCCAAACTATTAGAACATCTCAGAAATCAATTAAAATTATTAAAATATCCAGTGTCTTAAGAGTCCAATTCTTCATCTATTGAAGTCCATAGCAAAACTTTCAATAGAATGGGAAGGGGTGTGTGTGTGTATATTATTTGGCTGTCCTTTCTCCTCTATGGAGAGATTTAGTTTCATCGTTGTCTAAAAAATGTGGGTATCTTCTTCGCTCTGAGATGCAAGTATTTCAATTTCCATCTAACAAATTATTGCTGTTGCCCTTTCTTCAGATCCCACTGTCCCATTCTGGCACCACAGTCGAGCAGTAACAGGTTTCTGGCGCCTTTCAGGCAGCTTTCCAATGGAGGAAAAAATCAGTGATGTGCAGCCTGGATATATTCTAAGTGTGACTTGTTTTATTTACACATACAGATTATACATGTATAGTCCTGATATGAGATGGTAAAACAGCAGGCAGGGCAATCCCTTCTTCCAGAAATCTCAGCTCACTACAGTGACTAGGAAGCAATTTCCTTCAATTTTATTTTTAAAAAAGTAGTTTTTTTAAAAAAACACTCAATATCAATATGAAATATTTCATTTCAGAACTGCCAATGAACTGACAAAGCAGTTATTCACACAGCCCCAGCTGAAAACTGGCTAGCTGATATGTCTCACAATGTAATTGTAAAGGGAGAATCAACATTGAGTGGGTGTGTTTCTAATGGTGTCCCGCAGGGAGCAGTTCTTGGCCCAACACTATATTTTTTTCAATCATTTGGAAGAAAATATAAAATAATCACTGGGAAAGTTTGCAGATGACACAGAAATTGAGGCAGTGGTATATAGCAGTGCTTAATTCATAATTAAAGAGGTGCTGGGGATCAAGCAATTAGGTGCCGGGGCTCAAGCAACTTTTTTACATCCATAACTGATGTAGCAAGCCCAGAGGTGCCAGGGCTATGAACTGCCAACCTAGAGGTGCCAGGGCTCAGCCCTGGCACAAATTAAGCACTGGTAAAATAATGATGAGGCTAGGTCACTGTTTCAGAGCAATCTGGCTCACTTGGTGAGATGGGTGCAAGGAAACAATTTGTGTTTTAATAAGGCCAAATGTAAAGCCATACATCTGGGAACAAAGAGTTACGTAAGCCATGCTTACAGAATGGGGGGACATTGTCCTGGAAAGCTGTGGTTCTGAAAAAAGACTTGGAGGTCATGGTGGATTATCAGCTGATCATGAGCTCCCAGTGCGTTGGTGTGGCCAAAAGGGTTAATGCAATCCTTGGATGTATAAACAGAGGAATACGGAGTAGGAATAGAGAGGTTATATAACCTTTGTATCTGGTACCAGTAATACTACTAATCAAGATTGGATGTTTTTCTAAAAGAAAAGCTCTACTTGCCAGCATCATACAGGAGGCAACACTAGATGATCACAATGGTCCCTTCTGGCCTTAATCTACAAATCTAAATGGAACCTGGTAACAGGAGAACTGAACCCCACCCCCAACTAAACAAAAGCAGAATGAGCCAGAGGCAATTTTAGATCTGTTAGTGTGACTGACAGCTGTTAATGGAGGAGTCTGCAAAGTGGCCACATGCTGTTACTAAGGGTATGTCTACACTACGAAATTAGGTCAAGTTAATAGAAGTCGATTTTTTAGAAATCGATTTGATTGTGTATGTCCCCACTAAGCGCATTAAGTCGGCAGTGTGTGTTCACAGTACCGAGGCTAGCGTCGACTTTCGGAGCGTTGCACTGTGGGTAGCTATCCCACAGTTCCCGTAGTCTCTGCTGCCCATTGGAATTCTGGGTTGAGCTCCCAATTCCTGATGGGGCAAAAACATTGTCGCTGGTGGTTCTGGGTACATGTCATTAGGCCCCCCTCACTCAGTCCCTCCATGAAAGCAATGGCAAAAAATCGTTTCTCGCCTTTTTTCCTGGGTTACCCATGCAGATGACCATACCATGGCAAGCATGGTGGTAGAATGTGCCTTTGGATGTTTAAAAGCTCACTGGCGCAGTTTACTGACTTAGTTAGACCTTAGCGAAACCAATATTCCCATTGTTATTACTGCTTGCTGTGTGCTCCACAATATCTGTGAGAGTAAGGGGGAGGCGTTTATGGCAGGGTGGGAGGTTGAGGCAAATCGCCTGGCTACTAATTACGTGCAGCCAGACACCAGGGCGGTTAGAAGAACATAGCAGGGCGCGCTGTGCATCAGAGAAATTTTGAAATCCAGTTTCATGACTGGCCAGACTACGGTGTGAAAGTTCTGTTTGTTTCTCCTTGATGAAAACCCGCCCCTTTGGTTCACTCTACTTCCCTGTAAACCAACCGCCCTCCCCTCCCCCCTTTGATCTCCAGTTGCAGAGGCAATGAAGTCATTGTTGTTTCAAATTCATGCATTCTTTATTAATTCGTCACACAAATGGGGGGATAACTGCCAAGGTAGCCCAGGAGGGAAGCTCAGGGGTGGGGTAGTTGTAGGGGCACCCCCTAGAATGGCATGCAGCTCATCATAGAAGCGGCATGTCTGGGGCTCTGACCCGGAGCAGCTGTTTGCCTTTATGGTTCTTTGGTTGGCTTCACGCAGCACTGCTGTGGGTCCCTGTTATAACCTCTGTCCTTCATGCCTTGGAGATTTTTTCAAATATTCCGGCATTTCGTCTTTTGGAACGGAGTTCGGATAGCACGGATTCGTCTCTCCATACAGCGATCGGATGCAGTACCTCCTGTTCGGTCCATGCTGGAGCTCTTTTGCGATTCTGGGACACCATGGTCACCTGTGCTGATCAGCTCGCTACACTGGCCAAACAGGAAATGAAATTCAAAAGTTCGCGGGGGTTTTCCTGTCTACCTGGCCAGTGCATCTGAGTTGAGAGTGCTCTCCAGAGCAGTCACAATGGAGCACTCTGGGATAGCTCCTGGAGGCCAATACTGTCAAATTGCGTCCACACTACCCCAGATTCGACCCTGCAGGGTCGATTTCAGTGCTAATCCCCTCATCGGGGAGGAGTACAGAAATAGATTTTAAGAGCCATTTACATCAAAAAAAATGGCTTTGTCGTGTGGACAGGTGCAGGGTTAAATCGATCTAACACTGCTAAATTTGACCTAAATTTATAGTGTGGACCAGGGCTAACAGAATATATTTTACAACATCTGGGATCTCAAGTAGTCATCTATGTCCCATGCAGCAACGTTATGGACTAAAGGAAATAAGGAATGCTTTCAGCTACTAAGTAATGTGTGTATATGTTTTTTGTTTGTTTGTTTTTTAAAGAAATAAGTATATGAATATTCTTACCCTTTGTGTAATTCTAGCTCACCCTGATTAAGTAAAATAATTAATTGCATTTATTAGGTAATTGTAGTATTTTCCAAACTTAGTCAATATTTACTTATAAATAAATAAGATCAAATTAATCACAAGAGTAACTATTGACATTTATTTCATTACTGTGATATGCAGTGTAAACTTGTCCATTAATCTAATCGAGAAGTAGACTTCCAAAATTGTCAACTAATGACAAGCATTTACTCTTAAGACAGCGGACAGTTTCCATACATTAGCATATTCCCAGCATCTCAAATGAAAAAAAAAATGTCAACATCAATTGCAAATCCTAGTGCCTTTATAAATTCTGCTTCGAGAGATAGCTCATACTCATTATTCAGGTGCTGGTTCTCACCCCTTGGTTCTTTCAATGGTTTTTAGTAGAAGAGGAGGAAAAGACTCATGATGTTACTATCACTTGTTTTCTTAAATGGACAAGTAAATGGTGTGGACACTAGGGATGTGCACTGGAAAAAGTTTTTGTGTCTGGATAAATATTCAGGAGTCTAATGTTGGTAATTATTCCGTACTCTTCACTGAAAACTGTATGATTTTAACTATAGGTAGAATACATGAAAATAATAAAGAAAGAAGAAACTTCCATGAGGAGAGATTAAAAGATTGGGACTTTTCAGATTGGAAAAGAGATGACTAAGCAGGGATATGGTAGAAGTCTATAAAATTGTGACTGGTGTGGAGAAAGTGAACAAGGAAGAGTTTTTACTCCTTCACATAACACAAGAACCAGGGGTCATCCAAGGAAATTAATAGGCAGCATGTTTAAAAAAAAACATAAGGAAATACTTCATACAATGCACAGTCAATCTGTGAAACTCATTGTCAGAGGATGTTGTGAAGGCAAAAACTATAACAGGGACCAAAAAGAAGTAGATAAGTTTATGGAGGATAGGTCCATCAATGACTAATAGCAAGGTGGTCTGAGATACAACCCTATGCTGTGGGGGTAGCCCTACCCTCTGATTGCCAGAAGCTGTGAGTGGACAACAGAGGATGGATCACTCAATGATTGCTTCTTCTGTTCATTCCCTCAGAAGCACCTGGCATTGTTCACCGTTGGAAGACAGCATACTGGGCTAGATAGACCATTGATCTGAGTAATGTGGCCATTCTTATATTTTTGTGTTCCACTAGCTACATGGAAGATGAACCCAGGTTTCCAACTCACACCTCTGTACATTCACTAGAGCTTCAATCATCCTTCTCCTCCACCCCCTAGGGCTGACTCAGATCTTACATAAAGATCCTCTAAATTGCTGTCACTCCACTGATTTCATAGATTTCAAGGCCAGAAGGGACCACTGTGATCATCTAGTGTGACCTGCTGTATAACACGAGCCACAGACGTTTCCCACAATAATTCATTTTGAGCTGGAGCATAACTTTTATTTTTAAAAGACAATCTTTCTTTTTTAAAACAAATCACAAACTTTGGTGAATTGTTCCAATGGTTAAGTACCCTCACATTTCAAGGTTTTACTTGCAGTATTCACTGATGTGTGGATGGGATCAGGCCCACTATAACTCAGTTCTACATCACAGCTGGTCAGATAATTTCCAACAACACTTTTTTCTGTTGAAAAGTGCCATTTCATCAACACTCAGATGGTTTGCAGAAAAGTATTGGCGTTGGCAAAAATTTCTCTCAGGTCCAGGATGGAACAGAGAGAGAAAGAAAAAATAGCCAAACAGCACAGTGGAAACCCAGGATCGAGTCCCTCCTCTGCTTTATTGAGACCAGAGATGTGAACTGGAAGCCCGGTCTATGCCAGAAAATTAGGTCTGCTTAACTATGTCTCTCAGGGGCATGAAAAATTCAACCCCGAGTGGTGTAATTAAGCCAACCTAAGTCCTCATGTAGGCAGTACTAGGTTGACAGAAGAATTTTTCCATCAACTTAGCTACCTCCTCTCAGGGAAGATGAATTATCTATGCCGACAGGAGAGCCCCTGCTGTCGGCATAGGGTTTGTCTACAGTTAAGTGCTACAGCAGCACAATTGCAACTGAGTTGCTGCAGTGTTTCAAGTCTGGAGAAGGCCTGAGGCTCTCACATCTCAACTGAGTGCTCTACACCCCAGGCTATTGGCTGTTCTGGAGTGGGTCTCTCTCACTTACATTTTGGCTAGCAAACAGGAGAGTTTTGCAAGGGACTTCTCCAGGTGAAGGAGGAGCGAAAATGTGATCCTTAGGGTAAGTTTGTCTGTTGTGTTTGTTTTGGTGTTGGAGTAAAATATACCATGTGGTTTCTTTATTTGGGGGACCATGTGTTGACCGTGTGGGTGCTGAGCCTAGCAAGCTGCTGAGAGCTGAGAGCTTCTTAATGAGGCTTTGATCCCTAAGCCCTTTAGCGCCCATCAACCTTTAACCAGGGGGTAGGGCTACTCAGGAAGACCAGGGCTTTAAAAAGCCCACTCCTAAGTGACCAGAGGAGCTAGTGAACAGGAGTGGCTAACGGGAATTTTGTGAGGGAGTTTATAGGGGGAGTGTGAACCGGGGGGGGGGGGGGGGGGGGGCTAGATACACTTAACATTCCTTAAACTTCTTTAAACTGAAGCCCCAAACCACCCCCTGATAAAAACAAAACAACAACAAAAGAACCAGCTGCAGGAGTAGAAAGAGAATGCAGGGAGAGGTCCAGCAACAGAGTGGGGGCTACCCAACTTATTGCACCCAATGCAGTGTATGTGTGCATTCTATGCAAGGAGCTCCTGGCCCTCAGAGACTGTGTATGGGCTTTGGAAACCAGGGTGGCTGAGCTGGAGGAGCTAAGGGAGACAGCGAGGTACATAGATGAGACTTTCTGGGACACAGTAGAACGGTCCCACCCCCAGTCTGACGGCCTCTGTGCTGTTGAGGAGGATGAAAGCCTCAGGGAAGGAAAACATCCAACTGGAGCAGAGGGAAACAATCCCATAGTTGGGACCCTCCTTCCAGATGATGTTGGGGTATCCTTTCGCACTGAGGTTACCTCTCCGGGGGAGGGAACTCCAGTTATTAGGAAGAGACAGGTATTAGTAATGGGCCATTTGATCATTAAAAACATAGATAGCTGGGCTTGTGATGACTGAGAGAACCACATGGTGACTTGCCTGCCTGGTGCAAAGGTTGTGGACTTCTCAAGACATCTAGATAGACTTAAATGTAGTGCCAGGGAGAAGCCAGTGGTCGTGGTACATATAGGTACCAATGACATAGGGAACAATAGGAGAATTAAATGAAGTAAAAATCTTAAATGAACCAAACTGTACCATAGAATCTCCATGGATAGTAATTCATGCTCAAATAATAAGAATATAACAGTAAGGATATATTACCGACCACCTGACCAAGATGGTGATAGTGGCTGTGAAATGCTCAGGGAGACTAGAGAGGCTATTAAAATAGAAAACTCAATAATAATAGGAGATTTCAACTATCCCCATATTGACAGGTACATATCATCTCAGGATGAGATGCAGAGATAAAGTTTCTTGACATCTTAAATGACTGCTTCTTGGAGCAGGTAGTCCTGGAACCCACAAGAGGAGAGGCAATTCTTAATTTAGTCCCAAGTGGAGCACAGGATCAGGTCCAAGAGGTGAATATAGCTAGATCCCTGGGTATATGCAGGGGAGGGATAGCTCAGTGGTTTGAGTATTGGCCTGCTAAAGCCAGGGTTATGAACTCAATCCTTGAGGGGGAATCTGGGACAAAAATGAGTACTTGCACAAAAATGAGGAGTTTAGTTAACAGAAAGTAAAAGGTTCAGCACCAAAAGTAAAATTCCTGCAAGCTGCATGGAAACTTTTTAAAGACACCATAATAGAGGTTCAACTTAAACGTATACCCCAAATTAAAAAACATAGTAAGAGAACCGAAAAAGAGCCACCATGGCTAAACAACAAAGTAAAAGAAGCAGTGAGAGACAAAAAGGCATCCTTTAAAATATGGAAGTTAAATTCTAGTGAAGAAAATAGAAAGGAGCATAAACTCTGGCAAATGAAGTGTAAAAATGTAATTAGGAAGGCCAAAAAGTATTTTGAAGTACAGCTAGACAAAGACTCAAAAAGTAATAGCAATTTTTTTTTAAGTACATCAGAAGCAGGAAGCCTGCTAAACAACCAGTGGAGCCACTGGACGATCAAGATGCTAAAGGAGCACTCAAGGATGATAAGGCCATTGCAGAGAAACTAAACAAATTCTTTGCATCGGTCTTCATGGTTGAGGATGTGAGGGATATTCCCAAACCTGAGCCATTCTTTTTAGGTGACAAATCTGAGGAACTGTCCCAGATTGAATCATAGAATCATAGAATCATAGAATATCAGAGTTGGAAGGGACCTCAAGAGGTCATCTAGTCCAACCCCCTGCTCAAAGCAGGACCAATTCCCAGCTAAATCATCCCAGCCAGGGCTTTGTCAAGCCGGGCCTTAAAAACCTCCAAGGAAGGAGACTCCACCACCTCCCTAGGTAACGCATTCCAGTGTTTCACCACCCTCCTAGTGAAATAGTTTTTCCTGATATCCAACCTGGACCTCCCCCACTGCAACTTGAGACCATTGCTCCTTGTTCTGTCATCTGCCACCACTGAGAACAGCCGAGCTCCATCCTCTTTGGAACCCCCCTTCAGGTAGTTGAAGGCTGCTATCAAATCCCCCCTCATTCTTCTCTTCTGGAGACTAAACAATCCCAGTTCTCTCAGCCTCTCCTCATAAGTCATGTGCTCCAGACCCTTAATCATTTTTGTTGCCCTCCGCTGGACTCTTTCCAATTTTTCCACATCTGTATCCGATCCCTACCCTCTAATGTATCTACCACGCCTCCTAGTTTAGTGTCATCTGCAAACTTGCTGAGAGTGCAGTCCACACCATCCTCCAGATCATTAATAAAGATATTAAACAAAACCGGCCCCAGGACCGACCCTTGGGGCACTCCACTTGAAACCGGCTGCCAACTAGACATGGAGCCATTGATCACTACCCGTTGAGCCCGACGATCTAGCCAGCTTTCTATCCACCTTACAGTCCATTCATCCAGCCCATACTTCTTTAACTTGGTGGCAAGAATACTGTGGGAATACTTGAGGTGTCATTAGAAGAAGTTTTGGAATAAATTGATAAACTAAATAGTAATAAGTCTCCAGGACCAGACGGTATTCTGAGTTCTGAAGAAACACAAATGTGAAATTTCAGAACTACTAACTGTAGTCTGTAACCTATCATTTAAACCAGCTTCTGTACCAAATGACTGGAGGGTAGTGAATGTGACGCCAATTTTATAAAAGGGCTCCAGAGGTGGTCATGGTAAGCCTGACTTCAGTACCGGGTAAACTGGTTGAAACTATAGTGAAATACAAAATTTTCAGACACATAGATGAACATAATTTGTTGGGGAATAGTCAAAATGTTTTTTGTAAAGGTAAATCATGCCTCACCAATCTACTAGAATTCTTTGAATGGGTCTACAAGCATGTGGACAAGGAGGGTCCAGTGGATATAGTGTATTTAGATTTTCAGAAAGCCTTTGGCAAGGTCCCTCACCAAAGACTCTTAAGTAAAGTAAGTCATCGGATAAGAGGGAAGGTTCTCTCATGGATTGGTACTGGTTAAAAGATAGGAAACAAAGGATAGGAATAAATGGTCAGTTTTCAGAATGGAGAAAGGTAAATAGTGGTGTCCTCCAGAGGTCTGTCTGGGCCCAGTCCTATTTAACATATTCATAAATGATCTGGAAAAAGGTGTAAACAGTGAGGTGGCAAAATTTGCAGCTGATACAAAACTACTCAAGATAGTTAAATCCCAGGCAGACTGCGAAGAGCTACAAAGGGATCTCTCAAAACTGGGTGGCTGGGCCACAAAATGGCAGATGAAATTCAATGTTGATAAATGCAAAGTAATGCACATTGGAAAACATAATCCCAACTATACATATAAAATGATGGGGTCCAAATTAGCTGTTACCACTCAAGAAAGAGATCTTGGATCATTGTGGATAGTTCTCTGAAAACATCCACTCAATGTGCAGTGGCAGTCAAAAAAGAGAACAGAATGTTGGGAATCATTAAGAAAGGGATAGATAATAAGACAGAAAATATCATATTGTCACTATATAAATCCATGGTACACCCACATCTTGAATACTGCATGCAGATGTGGTCGCCCCATCTCAAAAAAGATATATTGGAATTGGAAGAAGTTCAGAAAAGGGCAACAAAAATTATTAGTGGTATGGAACAGCTGCTATATGAGGAGAGATTAATAAGACTGGGACTTTTCAGCTTGTAAAAGAGATGACTAAGGTGAATATGATAGAGGTCTATAAAATCATGACTGGTGTGGAGAAAGTAAAAAAGGAAGTGTTATTTACTCCTTCTCGTAACAGAAGAACTAGGGGCCACCAAATGAAATTAATAGGCAGCCGGTTTAAAACAAACAAAAGCAAGTATTTTTTCACACAACACACAGTCAACCTGTGGAACCCCTTGCCAGGGGATGTTGTGAAGGTCAAGACTATAACAGGGTTCAAATAAGAACCAGATAAATTCATGGAGGATAGGTCCATCAATTAGCTAGTGTGGGCAGCAATGATGTCCCTAGCCTCTGTTTGCCAGAAGCTGGGAATGAGCGACAGAGGACGGATCACTTGATGATTAACTGTTCTGTTCATTCCCTCTGGGGCACCTGACATTGGCCACTGTCGGAAGACAGGATACTGGGCTAGATTGACCTTTGGTCTGACCCAGTATGGCTGTTCTTATGTTCGTATGAAAGTTCTCATTTCCACATCCGAAAGAAAACACACTTTTCCCAGAACGGGATTATTTTCAGCTCTACTCTACATTACCATTTTCCCCTTCCCAGCTTCCATGACCAGAACTCAGACAAGCAGGTATTCCCCATGACAAATGGTAGCAGTATTTTAGCTTAGTATTTTACCAGTCTTTATTATAATAAAGCATGCTCAGCACTTATTCTCCAACAGACTGGGTCAAATTTTCAGCAGGTGTAAATCAGCATAGCTCCACTGACTTCCTTGGTGTTACCAGATTTGCCCGTTACTTTGGGGTATGCTCATTTATTCAGGTTACTCTTCCAGGGAAGTGGATTCTGTAATTCTATCAATGTACTGCTTGTGTCACTTGTGTTTTCATATGGAGCTCTATTTCTCCCTTCTGCAAGTCCCCTCCCAATGGAGCTATCCTGCAGGACCTAGGCTCCCTAGGGCTGGGTTTCTCTAGCCCCAGAACCAGATGAACACACCCACACCCACACATACATTAACAGAGCAAGTCTGAGCGGACCGGGTCAATCAGCACTGTCAAGCTGACCCCTTATATGTCTCTGTACTCACTGGGCTGGATGAAATAGCACTTTCAAGCTGCCTCTCCTTATATGCCCCTGAACTCCATGGACTGGGACAAGCAGCACTTTCAAGCTGTTAACCTTATGCGTCCCAGATTCAGCATGTCCCTATCCCCACTCTCACATCACAATTGTACTGGCAGTACCCTACTTGATGAGCAAACCCCACAGTATTTTGGACGCTGTACGGATCTTTAGCCTAGGTAAAAGAAGTGTTGCTGTAGAGTGAATGGGGGAAGCTAAAAACACAAAAGAGTAAAGTTCAGCAAGAGAGAGAGAAGCAACCAACTTAACCATAATAGTTATTTATTGAATAATAGTGATAACTACACAAGGAGAGCTAAACCAACATAACATACATTACTAAAGGTTAATACCTAAGGTAGAAAGGAAAACAGAGAGAGAGAGAGAGAAAGAGAAAGAGAAGGGGATCTCACTGCTCCCTGACGCTTGAACTGGTCGGGGTTCCCAGGTGATGGTTGTAGCTCAGGCTCCTGAGGGCAGGAGACAGGCAGAGTCCCCAGCACGATCAGTCAGGAGAAGATAGAGTTCCAGTGGAACTGATGCATAGTTTGGATCTAAACATCAGAACCCTGACTAGAGGGTGAGTAGGGATTTTTGTAGAGAAAATACAATGGTCCAAGGGAGAACATTAGATTTGTTTATAGGTAAGCTGATGACTCAAGGGTTTTCTTTAGGCTAGAAAATAGGAGCCGATCACTCTTGGCTATGGGTGGTGTTTTCTTCCAGGGAGCTCACAATGCAACTAGGATGCTTCTGTATTTGGACATCAATTAAGGATTCATTATTAGAATTGGTCTGATAACTGCTGAGCTGGGTGTGTGCAGGCATAGGTTCATTAGCATCTGGAGCAGAGATTCCGGTGATACAGTGCTTCCCTGCTTTTTCTGGTCCCAGAGTTCAGTTCAGTTCTCTGTTCTCCATTCTGTATGTAAATTGAGATGTCTTCCTGTCCCATCTTTCATGCAGATGAGGCTAGGGGAGTTGTCTCTGCTCTCCATTCTGTATGCTAATGGAGATGTCTTAATCTTGTCACCCTTGTCAGGAGGGGTCTAGGTGTGTCTCCCAGCGCCCTTCACTGCTCTCTGCAAGTTTTTTTCTCCTCTGAGGGGTTTTGGTTTAAGCAGAGGCTGGGGGAGGGGTGTGTCTTTCATGAGTCAGGCTGGATACTGCACCCTGGTTCCCCAAAAACACAGAGGTGTCTGGTATCATTGGAGATAAGCCAATTTATACCAGCTGAGGATTTGGCCCCAAAGATGGCAGCTGACAATGGAAAACACAAAATGGGCTGATTCTCCCTTCTCTGGAACTTTGTGTAATCATTTACATGTGTGCAAAGTAGGTGCAAAACACGACCCTATCAGAAAAGTTGGATTTCTTACCTACTTTGCTCCGTTATAAGTGATTTCACAAGGTGAATACAGTGGAGAATCAGTCTCAGTATATTCTGATTCTAGAACACTTTCTGGGTGTTTTTGTACCACTCAGAATGTTATCTCTATTCATGTACAGATCCACTGCTTGTAGATGGCACTGCACTATAGATATACCTGGGTTTCCAGAATGGATTAAAAATGCTTTCTAGCAGTACATTTTAGATGTATTGTATATAACAGGATAAACTATAGACCTATGGGCTCTCTAGAACATAGTCTAGAAGGATTGCTCCCTTCCTCAATCCTGTAACCAGTTAAGTTTTAAAATGACTGGCATGATGGAGTGTCCGTCTACATACTTATGTGACACTCAATTACCACAGTATCTCAGCACCTAATGATGGTTTCCATTGCTAGGACTTTTCAGCTTGGAAAAGAGGAGACTAAGTGGGGATATGACAGAGGTATATAAAATCATGAGTGGTGTGGAGAAAGTGAATAAGGAAAAGTTATTTATTTGTTCTCATAATATAAGAAATAAGAAATGAAATTAATGGCAGCAGGTTTAAAACAAATAAAAGGAAGTTCTTCTTCACACAGCGCACAGTCAACCTGTAGAACTTCTTGACTTCTTGACTGAGGAGGTTGTGAAGGCTAGGACTATAACAGGGTTTAAAAGAGAACTAGATAAATTCATGGAGGTTAAGTCCATTAATGGCTATTAGCCAGGATGGGTAAGGAATGGTGTCCCTAGCCTCTGTTTGTCAGAGGGTGGAGATGGATGGCAGCAGCGAGATCACTTGATCATTACCTGTTAAGTTCACTCCCTCTGGGGCACCTGGCATTGGCCACTGTCGGTAGACAGGATACTGGGCTGGATGGACCTTTGGTCTGACTCATTATGGCCATTCTTATGTTTTTATGTTGCCAGAGCCCTTGATTGTCCATTTCATTGATGTAGATAAGCTGTTGTAGGAAAAAAGTTTCCTGCGGGCACTTCCAAAAGACTCCCTGCTGCTGTCTCTTCTTCTCCTCTATTAGATGAAGTGGGTGAGGTAATATTTTTTATTGGACCAACTGGTGAAATAGGAAGCTTTTGAGCTACACAGAACTCTTCTTTGGGTCTTTTTTCTCTATGATCCTTGCCAGACTGCAAAACCACTACATGGCCAGCAAGTCATCCTGTCATTTTTTACCCTATTGCAAGTTCTGGTTGTATCTCTTTTGGCCACCCTAGCTTGTTGTCCTAAAACCATCCTGCACATTCTAGGGCTTCTCTGGTAAGAGGCAACATGACCCCTTAGGTTATGTCTACACAGCAATCAGAGGTGTCACTGTAACACATGTAGACATACCCAAGATAGCTTTGATCTAGCTAGTTCAAACAATAGCAATGACGTATGCTGATCAATTAGAATTATTCTCACTAGAGATTTGATATTTGTAAATCAATTAGTTATATCATACAGTTATTTAACTCTTTATTAATAACTGAACTACTATTGTTATTGTTTTAATATGGCATCAATCTGAAGATGACCCTAGTTTAAAAAAAAAGTTATTTTTGTTCTCTCTTCCTTTAAGTTTTATATCCTGTTTCCTGATATTTACAGTATAAAAATTCTTTACCATTTGCTCATGGTGATTCCCTGGTATGTTCAATCACTAAGTAGTATAAAACAATATAAGAAGTGTAAGACAAATACTTGCTGTATCAGGGATTTAATGATTTAGTCATTTTGGGAGGAATTTAGAGAAATCAACACTTAACTCCTTCCATACTGATTACTGATTTCAGGATAGAGCCTAAAGGAGAGTGTACATTTTGCTGGTGAATGGGTGGGTTTCTAAGAGCCAAATTCTTCTAATTTATATCACAGAAATCTGGAGAAACTCAACTAGATTTCAGGGGGAGTTACTCCAGCTTTATTCTAGCATAGCAGACAGCAGATTTTGCCTTTAGATGCATTCATAGACACATTAATGTGTAGCTATCTTCCCCCTTCACCCACAATCCATATCACTTCTGAGTCCGGCCCACCAAGTCTGAGTGTAAGGAAATCTAAATTGGTGTATCTCATACATGGATAGGCCACATCTGGAGTGAAGCAAAAGAAGCAACTAAAAAGAGGTCATGCTTTTTTTTTAGCTCTTCAATATGAAGCTGACACCAAATATAGACTTCGTTACCCTTTGGTAAGTGTATGTGACCTGGTTGGTGGAAGTCTGAGTCTAAGTGGTAGGGTTTAATTTAAGCCACTTTACTCATCATGGTATAGCTATATGATGATTTATAGAGCCCAAGTTGTACAGGAAATCTGAAAAGGAAATAGTATAAAAAAGCACTAGGATACAGCCTCAGATCTGTCTCTTACAGTCTCTTACAGTCTTTAAATATGCTGAGCTAGATCCTTAGCTGGTTTATGTCTGTGTAGCTTCACTGACTTCAATGTAATTATGCCTATTTACACTGGCTGATGATCTGATTCAAAATAGTACCAGGATTGAAAGACAAATCCTTCTATTTTGTCTCAACAGATTATTTTGGCAATAGTTCCAAGGGAAAAAATCCTGTGTAAGCATTCAAATATCATTAACTCTCACAAGCCTAATAATGTGCTGCCATAATCAGAGGCTCCCAGTGTTTTCAGTGGGTTGGGAGTGGAGTTATACATAGTGCTCCAGGTTCTTCTGATGCCTAACGTCTATAACCCTGGTATCTCAGGGAACCCATTAACCCCCTCCCATTTGATAGGAAGATACAAAATGAATTGTTCAAGTTTCACATTGGGAAGTTTCTTGATTCTTCTGTCTCCTTTTCAGGGGAAGGCACCTTCTGATTCTCAGGGATTACGACAAGAGACACAGCAACTCATCTTGATCGGATGAGAATCACATACCTGCCCTGGCAGCTGCTAATTAGGAATCAGATTACAGCACAGTTAACCTAAAAGTCTGTTCTGCATTTTGGGTCTGGTCCTTTGAAGTTTAAGGTCAATTAGAGTCTTCCTATTGGCTTAAATGAACACTGGAGCAGACTCTTATTTTCCCATGTCAACTAGAGTGATACATTAACACTGTGTCCTGTACTTAAGAGTCAGCTTAAAGCAACACCTAGATATTATTTCCTGCAGTTTATAATACATACATAAAATAGTTGCTAAGGCTCATCTTATTATCCTGAATTTTGCCTTTGCTTCTGATTTTAAGTAGTGTTTTGAGTTTGCTTAACATCAATATTTAAATAGTCATTCAGCAATACATGCTAAAACTATAGCCAATCAAGCATGGCTAATGTTATACATCTATTTAAACCTGACCTTCAAACAGTTCCATCTTATCAAAACAGTTTCTTCACTATTCTTCAGATAATGGATTTTTAGCACCATATGTGAAATGTGGAATGTTTATCAGCATCTCTTACATTAACTCTCTCCAGAGGATGAAGTAGGGGGAAAAAAATCTGAATAAAAGTGTCTAAATGGATTCAGCTGTACAAGCAGAGCCTATTCATTTGCACAGGAGAATCTGAATGACAGAGCTAAGTTTAAACATGGCAAACTGCCAGCTTTATTGAGACTGATAAATATGCATATTAGGGCCAACAGCCATCCGGCTCATTATTTGTTGTGTTAGTTCCTGTAAATTCCGCCTCGGGAAAGCTGGTGAAAGCTTTTGTTTAACATAAAATGAGTTCTTTCTCAGACTTTTTTTTTTTTTTAAATTATTAAATTTCAGCCCACTTGGTACAAGTGTCTTCTAAATGGCAACCACACCTGCCCTCTTCTCGGGACCACAGCCAGATTTGGAAGAAGAAAGCAAAAACCTGTTTACATTCAAAGGATTCATCATTAGCCAAATGAGTTTAATTTCAATGGAAGTCTGTCTATCTGACAGCATGGATTTCTTCAAAGAAATTCACATATCTTCTTAGTCAGTTTTCACTTTTTCCTTTCACGAATACACATGAACATATAGAGTATAATAATGCCATATTAAGGAGATGTATTTTTCTTGCATACTGTATTTTTATTGCATATTTTTAAGTTAAATAATTTCAAATTGATGGTGCAAAAATCTTTCTTCATTGCTGTGTGAAATTGTGCTCCCATCAAGGGCTTTCTCCCTGCTCCTTTTTGTTTTCCACCATCTTCCTCACAGTCCTGCATAGATGTTGTCCATTGGTTGTGAGAGCAGTCTCGTTTTAGGCCCTGATTCTGCAAACACTTTTGCACATGAATAACTTTAAACATCTAAATATTCTCACACAGTTCACAGTGAAACAACTCACATTCATGTATGTGATTGAAGGATTGGTCCAATTGAGTGAGACGTCTGGGTCTGATTCTCAGGTCAAGCCAAGCTTTGCTGAGCACAGAGCTCAAGAGAGGAGGCACACAGACAAACATGTATGCTATGACTAATTAACAGGGTCCCATCCTTATTGCAGTTTCATGGTTGTTAGGTGCTCTGTACATTTTTTCTACATATGCAGTTTAGGCAATGTTAGCTGCCATTTTGTATTCAGTGTCTCTCCTTCATGTCAGGGTGCCTGCCAACCCCACCATTCAAAAGGATTTGCTCAAAAGAGATTTCCACAGCCTTGAAAAAGTCTCATGAAAATGTACTGAATCATTTGGGAACCAAGTCTATTCACTTACTCTTTACCATAATGACTGATAAGGAAAAAAGCTAATGATTCACAGATTTTTAGGCAAGAAGGAACCATTGTGATCATCTAATCTGATCTCCTGCTAACACAGGGTGTAGAATTTCACTGAGCTCTGGTTGAGCTACAAAATCTTTTTAGAAAGATACCAAGTCTCAATATAAAGACTTCAAGTGATGGAGAATTTCCCTTTGTAAAGGGTACAACAGTTGATACTCTCACTGTTAAATATTTGTGCCTTATTTCTGGTCTCAATTTGTCTAGTTTCAGCTTCTATTCATAGGATCTTATTGGACTTTTGTCTGCTAGATTAAAGAGCCATCTGCTATCAGAAATCTTTTCCCCAGTACTTATGCATTGTGATCAAGTTTTTTCCTAACCTTCTCTTGTATAAGCTCAATAGATTGAGATCCTTTAGTCTGTCACTGTAAGGAAGATTTTCCAGAACTCAGTAAATGTGTGTAGCTCTTTTATGAACCCTTCCAATTCATCAACATGATGAAATGTTGACCCAGACCTGGACATGTTATTCCAGTAATGATTTCACTAATGCTGTGCATAGATGGAGGTAGTATTGTCTCCCTTGCTCAGTATTCCCCTGCTTAAGAATTGCATTAGTTGTCATAGCTGTGACATGGCACTGGGTACTCATGTCTAGTTGATTATCTACCATGATTCTTTTTAAAGTCATTTTCAAATTCACTGCCTTCCAGGATACAGTCCTTCAGCCTACACTGTGACCTACATTCTTTGTTCCTAGATGCATGACCTTGTATTTGGCTTTATTAAAAATGCATGTTGTTCAAATGAGGCTGTCATGGTGTCTAGTATGTGGCTCACAGCTAAGAATGCAACTCTTAGGTCAGACTGTCGGTAAACAGGGCAGATGCCCCAAACTGGTGGTATATTCTATAAAGATTTCACCAAGCAACAAATGTGCACTCCTGGACTACTATATCAGTTTCACTATGGAGCCACTCACAGTCCTCTTAGGCTCTTCAGAGCATATTGCCACTCAGACAAGCAGGACTTCTGTGATGAAAGGTTTTTAAAACCAAAAATCTCCACACATTAGATTACCCCAGGTCCATTGATGCTCTGGATCTGACACCCAAAACAACACTGATAGCCAATCCTTTAGTAAAACCAAGTAAAGATTTATTTGCTAAGACAAATAAATGAGAATTATTGAGAGATTAAAGCAGGTAAAATACATAACAGGGGAATCAGAGTTTGTAAGTTCAAATGATAGCAATGATGTGGTATCTGCTAGTTTCCCATACATTTCTCAGGGTTGCCTAAAATGGCTTTGGGGACCTCTGTCTTGCATCTTGGATGCCCTCTGACAGCATCGAGATACAGAATCACTCCCAGGGTTCCTCCTTATAGCTGAAAAGAGTCTGGCAAGAGTTTCCATCACAGCATGGGGTCTGTAGATTCCCCATTGTTGAACCCCACTTTGAAGTCAACATGTCCCTTCATTTACATTTCCAAGTCTCCAATCACCATTGGATAAACATAATCTAAACAGGTTTCAGAGTGGTATCCGTGTTAGTCTGTATCAGCAAAAAGAATGAGGAGTACTTGTGGCACCTTAGAGACTAACAAATTTATCTGGGCATAAGCTTTCATGGGCTAAAACCCACTTCATCGAATGCATGCAGTGGAAAATACTGTAGGAAGATATATATATACACAGAGAACATGAAAAAATGGGTGTTGCCATACGAGCTCTAATGAGACTAATCAATTAAGGTGGGCTATTACCAGCAGGAGAAAAAAAACGTTTGTAGTGATAATCAGGGTGGCCCATTTCAAACAGTTGACAAGAAGGTGTGAGTAACAGTAGGGGAAAAATTAGCATGGGGAAATAGTTTTTACTTTGTGTAATGACCCATCCACTCCCAGTCTTTATTCAAGCCTAATTTAACGGTATCTAGTTTGCAAATTAATTCCAGTTCTGCAGTTTCTTGTTGGAGTCTGTTTTTTAAGTTTTTTTGTTGGAGAATTGTGACTTTAGGTCTGTAGGTTGAAGTGTTCTCTGACTGGTTTTTGAATGTTATAATTCTTGACATTTGATTTGTGTCCATTTATTCTTTTGCGTAGAGACGTATTTGCATATTACACAAAGTAAAAACTATTTCCCCATGCTAATTTTCCCCCTACTGTTACTCACACTTTCTTGTCAACTGTTTGAAATGGGCCGTCCTGATTATCACTACAAAAGTTTTTTTTTCTCCTGCTGATAATAGGCCACCTTAATTGATTAGTTTCATTAGAGTTGGTATGGCAACCCCATTTTTTCATGTTCTCTGTGTCTGTTGGGGGGAGGGATAGCTCAGTGGTTTGAGCATTGGCCTACTAAACCCAGGGTTATGAGTTCAATCCTTGAGAGGGGCATTTAGGGATCTGGAGCAAATTTCAGTTTGGGTATTAGTCCTCCTTTGAGCAGGGAGTTGGCCTAGATGACCTCCTGAGGTCCCTTCCAACCCTGATAGTTTATGATTATGGAGGCAAATTATATATATTTTCCACTGCATGCATCCAATGAAGTGAGTTTTAGCCCAAGAAAGCTTATGCCCAAATAAATTTGTTAGTCTCTAAGGTGCCACAAGTACTCATTTATAATGTAAACCCAATGTGATAGTCAGAAACAATTCTTCATTAGTTTTCATGCAGTTTTACACATCAAGTAAATTCACATTTAAACACTAACATACATTTCAATCTAAAGCTAATTAAGTACAGGACAGGGACAGATGAAAACAATACAATCAACATATCTCTTGATTTCTATCAGCATAAGTGAATTGGCCTGAGTACATATTGACACGCTCAACCCCTCTTGGCTATTCATACACAAATGAATTGCTCTGTTGCTCTGATCTGAACTGGTCTGTCTGCATCACAGAGGTGGCAACCTGTTTAGATAGCATCACAGAGGCCACCTTACAAGTGACCTAAATCACTGTCTAGAATTCACCTTTATTTATAATTATTCTTTACCTCTCCACCAATTTGAGTCTTTTGCAAACTTTACCAGCAATTTTATGTTTTCTTCCAGATCATTGATAAAGATATTGAATAGCATTGGGCCAAGAACAGATCCCAGCAGCACTTAGCTAGAACCACCTCCACTGGATGAGGATTCCCTACTTATAATTACATGTTGAGATCAGTTACCCATGACACTTCACTTGCCCAGCAAAAAAATGACCTTCAATAAATTAACATGACCAGTAATTATATTACCCGATTCTCCTCACTGGAATACCAGTGTAAAACTGGAGTAACCATTGAACTGAAGTAATTGGCTTTACACTGGTGTAACTCAGAATTTTGTTCTACGGAATTTGCTCAGAGATATTTCCTACAGAACTTTCTAATGAGGAAATTAAAATATATTCTGATATTTCATCTAGCAATACACCAGTTAGATCAAGAAGCTACTGGTGTTTTATGCACCGGGAACCTGACATGGAAAACAGTAATAGGTTTGTTAGGTTCCAAGCACAAACATCCTGCCAACTATATATTCTCATAAACCTGCAGTTTAAATCACATAATTCTGGAAGAAACACTTTGTTCAACTCTTTAAACACACAAAAGTCAACCTTGCAGTTTGGCAAATGCAGGCATAAGGGTTTGGTGGTCTAGTAGTCACACTAAGTCATTCATTTAAAAAGGCTTCTTCTTCTGTAATAAGATCACTTCAGCCAGTCTGACAGATTCCGATCGTGAGGGCTTATTGCAGGTAATGCAGTAAATTCATTCTTGTAGTCCTGTAATTGCTCTGGCTCTGTTTCTGCTTGAGAATGCCTCCAGAGCTTTAGTCGAATTTTCAAGCTGCTACTACCTTATAATTATATAGGGTTGTCTAGAGTGTGCTCTGGTATGGGCCAGTTCATAAGGCAATAGATAGAGATTCCAGCTGTTGTGCTTGTTATTTGTGTAGGCTCAAATAACATTTATGACAGTGAGACTGACTCACTCAGTTTGATTTGACTGTGATAGGCTGTCATCATCCTACAATCGCATCATAATAGTTCCACACTGGAATCAGGTTTTTGGTGAATGGTAAACCTTGGCGAGACAAGATTCATGTCTTGTGTAACTCCACAAGAGTCAGCTGGAGAAATCTGCGGTCACACTGCTACAGTCCCCACTGAAATCAATGGGATCTATGAATGACAGATGAATTTGCGTTAGATACACCAAGGTGAATTTGGCCCAGTGTTTGGTGTTGTGTGGCATGCAAAGATTTTGTGTGTCCAACGTTCTTGTAGCTACTTGAATGCTAGTAATTCTTGAAGGACGGATATTCTTTCACTTACACATAGCATGTATGCCTTTATACCAAGTGTCTCTGACAAAGCTGTGTGAATACTGCAAAGCGTTCACCCCAAGATTCAGACTTACCTGAAACCTTTGTATAAAGAAACCAATTCATTTCTCCTAACAAAGGAATCCTTCTCTCTCTCTTCCACATCCCCGCTACTGTTGAAGACCAAAATTAAACATTACTCCATTTAAAAACCTAAGAACCACTCTTGGCAAGTGAAAAAATCAGTACAAGTTATTTGTACAATTCTGCGAACATACTAAAGAAATAGGAAAGGTTTGTGAGAGATGTGTTGCATCCATCCTTGTGTTTTGTATGAGAAAGCTCCATTCAACAAGAGTAAAAGATGGTCTGATAGTTAAAGCACTGGACTAGAACTCAGAAGATGGGGTTCTATTTCCTAATTCCATCACAGGCTTCCTAGGAGAAAAATATCAGTCATGCCATTTTATTCTCTGTGGCTCACTCTAAGGCACCCACTACTCCCTATTCATTGTATAAGGGCCTAGGCATTTAACTCAGCCTTTGTGAACCAAAGTGATTTTCTAGGTGTCTAAAAGTTAGGCTCTTAGCATCACCATGTCTAATTCCTTTCATGAATCCAGGCCAGAGTGCCTAGTACAATGGAGTCATGATCTCAATTAGGGCCTTTAGGCCTTGTCTACTACTAATTTAGTACTAAATAGTTTTTCATATATATCTGTGTGATTGCTATTCAATGGCACAAATATTTGCAGGACATTTTCAGAGCCATCTAAATACCACAGTTTTGTTTAATATGTGAAACTTCATTGAACAATTTCAGAGATTCTTAAAATTGCTCCCATTGTAACACACAACCAACCCCCAAATTTAGATAAAAATTGTTTTATAATGAACTCTAGCAGGAATGTATTGGAAAGCCTCTGGAACATCTTTGTGAGACTATTAAAACCAGGCACTTCTCTTGAGTTAACATTGGCATTGTAAATCAAGCACAGGCAGATTAACTGAGAAAGACAATATGCTCAAGTGATTTTGGATTTCAGCACAGTTGATGTGACTATGTCTCTCTTCTTGATTTATATTTTCAGACAGTCTAGTAATGGGAGGGCATCCAAGATATTTAGTAGCCAGATAACTGAGCACAGGCCAAATGGTTTCTTCAGGTTTCCAATAATACAAGTCTGATCCTCTGCAGTTTATTTTGATGTACCAGCCCCAACATACTGATTCCAGATTCTATTGTTATTTAGTCAGCAGCATATGGAAGTTTCATGAAGCTCTTCTAGAAAATCCAAATGCTTTCAAAGATTTCTGAGTTAAGTCCTACAGGGCTTACTCAGGCAAAACCTATTCAAGAAAGTTGCAGTTTGATCTGATTAAAGCCTTAATATCAGATCCCAGAGCTCTGATCCAAAGCCTGCTGAAGTCAGTGGAAAGACTTTCATTGCTTTCCTTGAGTGTGGATCAGGCCCAAAGTGGAGTAGCAAAATACCCAACCAACTAAACAAAAAACCCCAAAATCAAACGAACAAAAAACCCTGTGGAAATAATAGCAGGCAGAGAAAACTGAAAAGATTATTCAACCCATCTTTTCTCTCCCTCATGCAATCTGATGTAGCTGTTCCCCTGGTGTTAACCATTAAGGTATGGCTCCTTGGCTAGCTGAGATTTTTGGAAGTTGTCGCAGCCACAACCACGCAGAGCTGGGTTAGTGAATATGTGTAGGCATCAACTGTAAACTCCATTTTGTTTTCTGGGCACCATTTTAGCAATAAGCTTGCCCCTTCACTGTTGTCTTTTTTGCCTCATCTTGAACTGGAATTCCAGAAGATGCTGTCAGAGAGCAAACAATCCAAACCAATCAAGGCTCATTAACTTGGAAGGTCTCCTATTCAAATGCAATCCCAATTAGACAATGAATTAGCTATTGCCCAGAGAAACACCTCCTATCAGTTAAGTTGGTAATTAATGGATCATCTGACAGGGGATGTTGGTCACGTTTGAGGATGACCATAAGGGGAGGACTCTCTTACTAATAATTTTAGAGAGAGGGAAAAAAAGAGGTGAGGTGAGATCAGAAACAGTTAGGATGGAGCATGAAGAGAAAAAACACTGACCAAATCCCACAGGGCTCTTAGAGTGAGGAAACTGAGACAGGGCTTGCATGCAGCATTTTGTTGTTTTTCAAGAGACCTGCAGAGCTCTTCTGCAGTGAAGCATGAGTGTGTGCTTAGAACTCCCTTTGCAGAGTAAGTGTGTTACGTGCTTACACTGTCACATGTCCTTGAAGGGACAAACAGGAATACCTACAGTGGTGGAGCTCCAGGAAAGGGTGTGCTTAAGGTACTGGGGAGACTTAGGAAGTTCAGTACAGTTTGGGGCCAAGGACAGCTAGAAGATAGGGTACTACTTGAGAAGAGTTATCGGGCAGGAAGGGTGGGATCCACAAAGGAACTTAGATGTTGCATCACTGAGTATCATGGCACCTAGTAAATCACAGGAACAACACTGATACACACTGAGTTAAGCACCTAGGCTTCCTATGCAATGAATGGGAGACAGGCACCTAAGACTGTGATCCACAAAAGCCAGAAGGCTAGGCAGGGAGCCACCTAAACTAGCCTATGGGAGATGCCAACAAGAAGAGTGTGCACTAAGCATCTCTCAGAGTTAGGTGCCTCAATCCAGGGTGCATGTGGGGGTGGAAATTAAACCTCCAGCTGCTGTGTAGAGGTATGCCATGAAAGAAGCAGTGTTGGACCTACCCCATTACATGTAATTCACCAAGTGATTTTTTTTTAAGATATGAACTGTCAGCATCAGGGACATGGGTTGGTCCAATAAAAAATATTTCCTCATCTACTTTGTCTCTCTAATTCTAAGCAAGCAGTTAAACATCTGGCTAGGCAATTAAGTTCTGATGATACATACTTTGGTTGGGCCTTGTATAAGGACTTCCACTTTTCAACATATACATTACAAATGTTGCCTGGTCTTTAATGAACAAAACAATAACATCTATTTATATGTGTTATTATCTTTTCTACTAAGTATCTTGACCGAAGATATTTCATATTTTTAAATAAAAACAATTTATCCTTATAGTTTCTGGTTATGATCTCCAAACAACAAAACTTTTTCTTATGATACCTTTTATTTCCAGGGATTCTGAATCTAGAATAATTTCTATTTATTTAAACTTAACCCTTTTTGTTTTAGTGGTCCACTTTCCTCCAACACAGGCTCCAATTATCCTAATATCTCTATAGATTACACATACTTCAGTATCAACTAGGTCACAGAGGGGCAGTTTTTGCCACCCTTCCTTGTACAGAGCAGAACATTAAAATATATGAAATCCCATTGATTTCAATAAGTAAAGGACTATTTAGTGAGAGCAAAGTTGAGAGAATCCAGCTGAAAATGGAGAGAGGGAAGATCCTCTTTCACAAATGTAATAGTAGCCTATGGCTAGTAAACTGGTTGTTTCTCAGTCTGAAAACCCATCATATGCGAAGACTAGAAAACAGCTTTCATTTTGTGTATCAGATATTTCAGCCTATAAGCCATTGATATGTGTAACATTACTATTATCAAAATCCTTATTTAAGCAAAAACCAATTAAAAGTTGATTGCCATCCTTTTTGAAAGTTACTGGACAGTTCTTAATATCTTCAACAAAAGAGCAAGTGACCCGCATTTGTAAAGCTTCTGAACTTTCCAATTACTAATCTCAATTACAGCCACTCAAGAGCAGCTTCTTATAAAATGAAACATGTAATACAATACGGTAATGAATTTTTCAGCTTCTAACTTCTATGGTGCTTTACATATCTGCATTCTATAATTATAAATATAATTATGATTATTAACTTGTTTCTTTATATCTATTTGTTATATCCAGATCTATTTCATTCCCATGACAGTCTTTGTACTGTGAAGGACAATAATACTCTTCAACAAATCCTAGCTTATGTACCAATTTGCATAAAAAGTGGCCCAAATTTTCATTTCAGTTACATGAATGTAAATTTGTATTAACTCCACTGCAGTTACTCCAGATATCCATTGGCGTAAACAAGAGCAGAGTTTGACCCAGTATCCCTACCAAAGAATTTATATTGGGAAAACATTCAATTGTTTTTTTCCTTTAATTTGTTAACAATTAAATGAAACGTCAAACTATATATTTTTCAAGTCTCAGATGTTTGCTCTCTTTTCTCCTATTGAAAGTTTGAAGACATTCATTGCTTAAGGACATAATAAAAATCCTAATAAAGTAGTTCTATCTGTTAAATTCTGTATCCTTTGTTATAATAAAATTTAATAGGATAGGAAAAAATGTTTCTTTCAGACATTTTAAGGCTATGGAAAGTGATTGTTTTATTATTAATGTTGGTAATTCGTGATGCCATCTGAGTTTTAATGAGAGCAGAGTAATCAGTGTTAATTAATGATCCACTAAACTGACTGAACCAAGACTATTAAGCACAGGCATGTTCACAAAAATAGAAATGATGATGTGTATCAGCAGCAAAGGAAAAGCCTATGAAATAAATCTGTAAAAAAAAAAAAAGAGAGAAGAGAAATGTATTGTATACACACATCTTACATTTATGAGAAGTGAAATCCTGCCTCCATTACAGTCAATGGGAACTTTGTCATTGACTTCAGTGGGGGTAAGGATTTCACACAATAAGTTTAAATGTATTGCAAGATAAGTTGATTTTAGGGGGAAATTTTGTTGGACAGAAAATAGGAGTATTTTATATTATTATCCTCATTCTGACCTGTGTCTTTGGCATGATTTCTTAGTGGGAGACAGTGTAGTCCAGTGACTAGGACACCCAACAGGGAGTAAGGATTCCTGGTTCCATTCCCAGATCTACCATTGACTTGCTGTGTGATCCTGGGCAAGCCACTCTGTTCCTCATCTTCCCAAACTTTATAATGGGGATAATGATATTGGCCTCCCGCTGTAGAGTATTTTGAGATGTAGAGAAGAACCATGCAGCATAAGAACGAAGTTATCATTGGAATCACAATACAACAAAGCCTTCTGAAAGTAACAGTGTAACCAGGAGCGGCGCCAGGGTTTTTGGCGCCCTAGGTGGGGGTCCTTCTGCGCTCCCGGTCGTCGTCGGCAATTCTGCGGCGGGGGGATCCTTCCGCGCTCCCGGTATTCGGGGCACTTCGGCGGCGGGTCCCGGAGCGAGTGAAGGACCCGCCACAGAATTGCCGCCGAAGACCCGGAGCGCGGAAGGACCTCCCACCGCCGAATTGCTGCCAAGGGCGGCAAAATGCCACCCACCCAAATCCTGGTGCCCTAGGCGACTGCCTAGGTCATCTCAATGGAAGCGCCGGCCCTGGGTGTAACAAGAGAGAGCCTTCCTGGAACAGAACCAGCATTCTTCACTCGTGGATGTGATGGTAGGGCCATTCTTTACCTCTTTCATTTGCAGGGAATTTGAAACACCTATGAGGTGCACCTGGGAAGCTATATCTTCTCTTCCATCAGGGAACAACTTTAGTAAGACCAGCCATCCCCCCCCCCCCGCCCTCATCCATCCATACCAGAGGGGGAGTGAAGCAGTAATAAATAATCTCCATCAGTGCTCTGATCATAGTACCTGAGTGGCTCACAATCATTATTGGATATTATCCCTGCAGCACCACTGTGAGGAAGGGAGGTACTAGCCCCATTTTAGAACCGGGGAACTGGGTAGATTAACTTCAAGATCATACAGGAAATCTGTGGCAGAGCCAGGAATAAAACCCAGGTCTCCTGAGTCCCAGTCCAGTGCCCTGTCCACAAGACCAGTCTTCCTCCTTCCACAGTTACTGCGGACTGAAATTCTCATTTTATTTTTAAACTAAATAATTTAAATATTTTGGAAAGCATGTGGGGGTGCAAGTGGCTGTAGGAGAGCCACGTAAGGAATCACAGGTCTTGATTGTGTGACCGTGAGGCTTTGGTTCCTGACTTTAACTATTAGGCCACGGTCACCCATACCCTGGTCATTGCAAGCCCAGCCCAGACTCAGCAGATTTTGAGACCATTTTAATCATGTCCAATTTCTCTGCATGCTCCATGAATGGAGACTTGGGCTATAGTTAAGGGGCTGACTGCTCAACCAGGCTTTCCAAGGGTGATGAGAAGATTCCATACACTCTGCCATGTGCTTCTGGCTTACTCATGTCAGGTACATAACACAATCAGCAGATGCAGGTTAAGTCACTGTGCTACTGGTGACTTATTGCTTGTTCTCCATTGGATTCCCCTCCTCACTCCCAGAACAGTGCTCTGATTTTAAAAAAGTACAGGTACACAAGAAAAATAAGTGTATAAAGATACAGAGAAAGCAAGCAGTTGCCAGTAGGCTTAGGGTATAGCACAGGGCTATGCGGGTAACAAATGGAATGAAGCAATGTTTTGATTGAAGGCACATAGTACCATCTGCGTTTCTAGTGGGGACTGCCCCAGCCTCTGGCTGCCACACAACACTCAGCCATGCTAGGGTGGTATATCTGGAGGCATGGGAGGGAGAGGAGGAATACTGCTACTTATACATAGCTAAACCATGTCTGCCTACTTCAATGGCAAAAACAAGATTAATTTTACTCCGCTTAGCTCTGCGGAGCCAACACCATTAAGAGAGGGAACTAGATTCTATTTTTTCCTGTGCAACATCAACTAAAGTGTCTTGTGTACACTTGTGATGGTGAGTATTGTATGTGTAGCTACATGCCACAGTGAAAAAGCAGGCTGTGTCCACACTGGGGTGTGTAGCTACACACAGTAGTGAGAGGCTCTGGCACAGATGCAGTACCAGGGGGAGGCTCCAGCGGCAGGGAGCTGCTGGAGTCTTTCCTCCCTGCCAGAGCCTTTCCCTGCAACCAGAGTCTTTCCTGGTGGCAAGGAAAGGATCTGGCAGCTCCCTGCTGCTGGAGCTTTTCCCCACTGCAAGGAGCTACAAGATCATTTTCCATTTGCCAGAGCCTTTTCCTGCGGCAGGGAAAGGCTCCAGCAGTGGGGAGGCAGCGGGACACCATACTGCTAAAAATAGCAGCACTCCTTGGGCATGTAGAGAGCCAAGTAGCGTACATACCTAAGGTTCTGGAGCGTCCTTACTCACCTAAGCAGTGCCTCACCATCTACATAACTATTTATACCTGTGCTAGGAGTGCGTGCAGTGTATGTACTCTACACGCTGCTGTTAGTGAGTGTGCAATGTAGACATACCCTCACTTGTTTACTAAGAGCATGTCTACATGGGGGAAAAGCCCAGAATAGCTATTGTGGATTTACTAATGCACAGTAGCTATTCTGCACTAACTTCCCATGGGAACACTCCACTGCTCATCATCCCAAACCTGTCTTATGATGTGATCCCATCAGTCAGTGTTTGTTTCTTGGGGCCAGAAGCAGTGCTCCACCATCTGTAGCTGCTCTGTGAATGCCACCAACAACATTGAATTGGTTCTTGTTATGTCCCACAGCAATTTGTCCTCCATCATGTTCCCTGCTGATTCAGTTCTTCTTATGGCTCTGCAATTACTGGAGGATCATGCGTTCTGCGCTTGCAAAGCTTATGACAGCAGTGCAGAACTGTGCAGGCTCCATGCTTCTGTCAGAGAGGGTGGACAGCAAGAAGCGCCATGTGGGTTCATGAGATTTTTTAAAAAGGCATCAAAAATATGGAATATAGATGACATTATGGAATGGAGCCAGATGAATGGTGGGAAGTTGACCCAGGCTCCCAGTCACCACTGCACAACTCATTTCTGCCCCACCATGCATTACCAAAACTTTCCCAAAGACATTGAGTTGGATGATGGCAGCTTGCACAATCAGATACCTACCCATGGTGAACTGCACTATGCATCAACACAAACACTCCAACACAAGGAGATAAGTACGCACATGCACAAGCAATAGATAACTTTAGCAGCTGTATGCTGATGTAAATGCAGCGCCAATGGAAGGAGCTAAGTACATTCATGCTTGAGCAATATACTAATTGTGGCAGCTTTAGTTGATATAACTTGCATCAAGCAAGTGTAGACAAGTTTGTAGTGGAGACAAGATTTCACTACTATTCTGTGGGGAATAGTGGTGGTTTAAGTACTAGTGGTAACCCAAGGAGAGTCCAACAGATGCTTAGTGTCTCTAATTAGTGTGGGAAACAGCATCTGCGCAGAGTCTTTAAAGTTTAAACCACACAAGGGAAATATAAAGACTTAATGAGGAAAAAAGAATATAAAAGGAATGTTCTTACCTAATATTTCTTTACTTGGGGTATATCTTCACTACCTGCCGGATTGGCAGGTAGTAATCGATCTATCAAGGATCGATTTATCGTGTCTCATCTAGATGCGATAAATCGATCCCTGAATGCGCTCCCCGTCGACTCCGGAACTCCACCAGAGCGAGAGGCAGTAGTGGAGTTGACGCGGGAGCCGCGGCCATCGATCCCACGCAGTGAGGACGTGAGGTAAATCGATTTAAGATACATCGACTTCAGCTACGCTATTCATATAGCTGAAGTTGCGTATCTTAGATCGATCCCCCCCCTAGAGTAGACCAGCCCTTGGATTTATATCCTGGCCACCAACCTTCACAGTGGGGATTTTCTACAACACGAATATGCTTAGGGCAGATCTGTGTTCTTCAATCACTTGTATTGGTACAGAATCTTAATTTGCTGAGGCCGGGCTGTGTATAGTATGCTTTTGCAAGAGGATGCAATCTCATGGGCCCTGCAGATTTATATTATAGCTCTTTATAAATATGTGTATGCTCAGCAAGTGCAAACCCTTGTACAATGATATTTCAGGTCAGGATGTGGCCATTGTTCTGGTTGACTATCTCCTTAAAAACATCAGGAGCTTAGTTCATAGGCATTTCTGACCCAAGCCTTAACTCTTAACTTAAGTAGATAATGTTGACTATTACTGTATGCTACTCTCTATATGTAACTTTAATTGGTGTCAGAGGCCTTGGATGCTTTCTAGCCATCCTAGAGCTTTATATGCACTCATCACAATAGTATCTAAGCACCCCCTATGGAAAATAAATAGAAATAAATAGAAGTTCCTAGTGGATTTCATGGAATGGCTAGTGCTTTTTTCAGGGACAACTCTGCTTGGGTTAGGGTTGTTAGTTTTGATTTTTTTAGATTTTATTAATTTCCTCTTTTTCTTATGGTGGAAAGGTTTTTTAAAAGAAAAAGGTTTTGCAGCATTTCCTAAAGTTGGTCAGACTCTGGATTTACCTGATTTCCTAAGAAATATGACTGGATTCCCTTAAACAAGAGTGCTTTTATCTCCAGCTCTCGTGCTTAATTTCAGGCTTTGTGATCTGCATTGTCCCAGAGGAATATGGTTGCCAGGGTGGTTCTCACAGATTGAAGTTCGATCTTTAATGTAGTTAGGGCGTGATCCACTAATTGTGTTGAAAATTAGGGTCAAAACCTTAAACTGGCATCAGAAGCTGCCTGAGAACTAGCGGAAGGACTTCAGCATGGTCCTCACAGTGGCCTCAGACATGCAAAAGTCAGGCAGTTGCCTTCTGTACTAGCTGGAGCCTTTGCTTTTCTACACATTTCCTCCTTTTTAATATAAGGTGACACACCTCAATTCTAGAATTGTTTAGTGGCTTTTCTGACATCAGTTTGTATCGCGTATCTCTCTTTCTTTTTTTGGGTTTGTACAGAAATAAAGTAGGACTATTTTCAGAGATGTGTGAAATATACTGTGGGATACTATGTTCCTCTCACAAATGCAACTGTGCTTAATATTCCTACTACAATATGGTCCCCATCGTGCTAGTCATTGAACACACAAAGCTTGTCTATGCCCTGACAAGCTTTCACTCCAGGAAAGCAGAGGCACAGAGAAGTGAAGTGACTTGCCCAAGGATCACAGTGCAGGTCAGTGGCAGAGCCAGGAATAGACTCAAGGTCTCCTGAGTCCCAGTCCAGTGCCCTATCCATTGGTCCTCTCTACATCTCATGACCCTTGTACCTGCAAAATCTTCCCTAAATAATATGCAGCCTCAGTCTCCTCCTAATATCCCTTCAAAACCCACCTATTCCCACAATAACTCTCATTCCAACACTACTTATAGGATCCTCACCTGGTGTAAATCTGTATAGTTCCATTGACTTCATAACCTAAACCTTGTTGTGTATATAAACTTCCTTCCATGTCTTACTTGCTTAATGCCATCTTTCCCTTCATTAGATCTAGCTTAGGGTACAGTTCTGAAAGAAGCTCTGCCTCCTTTGTCCTTGCAAGGTTCCATTGACTACAGTGCGCATTGCAGTGGATCAGAGGTCCTCAGGTGCAGGTCTCCTGGTGGGATGGTGGTCCTTGATTATAAGATTCCAAGAAATGGCACCTTGTCTTTATTTTATCTGTGAAGCATCACGCTCTAAAAACTTTATGGCAAAATTAAAGTTGCAGGTACATATCAGTGTATCTCATATCATCATTTGAGTGCATATCATGTTTCAAGAATGTTAGTCTTTAAAAAATGTGAGAGACCCAGAAAATGCAGAATTAAATTTGAACTTCTCAAACAAGGCACTCAAATTACCTTTATTTATATTGAATGCTTAAGCCAGTTGCTGCAGATTTGTAGCTCATTCTTAAGGTGTTCTTCTATTTTTCAGTGTACGGGTTTCTTTAGCAGGAATCCACCTTTTGATAGTATTACTTAACTAAGGACAATATGACAATATCTACCATTAGCAAAATGATTCCGTTTCCTTTATGAACTGCATTAATAGCTCTGTCTGCATTATTTAGTTTTTTGGTTTTGTCTGGAAATTCCCACTCTGCTTAGATCACAACTCCTCATAATGTGTGTACAGGGATTCAACCCTTACTGTCTTTGAAGTTCAAAGAATTTCCCTGATATTTGTCCCCCTGCCTTTTTATTGTTGCTAGTTCCTCAGGTTATACTGAACATAATAACTTCAAAATCTTGTGGTGAAAACAGTCTTTCATAAATTTCTTCTTTTGAAGGGACCTGATTCAGATTATGAAAGCCCAATATTTTGCCCTCCCGCAACCCCCCACTATCTTCCAGTGAAGAAGTTCTCAGAGCTAAACAGATGGTTCTTTCTCTGTTTGACTACTTTTTTGGTGAGATTTGCATTTTCTTTTTGGGATGCCTTTCTGATGAGCTAGAAAAAGACTTAAATCTGAATATGATTTACTCTTTGAAGTGGCTTTCTCTCTCTCAACCACAGCTGCAGCATTTTTACTATTTTCCTCCTCCTATTCAATTAGAAAACGAGAAACATTTTTACAAAGCCAGCTTGGGAATTGGGCTTGATCTCTTTTTATGTATCTATATTTCTTTGCTGACTGTTTACCTCAACCTAAGGAGGTTACTGTCTCTTGCTGTAGTATGTCGAGGGCACACTTTCCTTTCCTTTTAATGATAATAAAGAGGTCAGGGTAATGACTGAAATGGCATATATGCTAGTTTGCCATTCAAGTCTGAATAGCCACAAGATCTGCAGAACATAGAGAAAGTATAAAAACTGTCTGGGATCCAGCCTGTAGAAATCCTGCCTGTTCACCTTTCAAACTGATGTTTACATAGTCACATCATCTTGTTCAGAGTATGCCTGGTTATCTAGCAAGACAGCCACTTTTATACCTCTGATGTTACCCTGAACTCCACTGACTGGTGAGGAGAGCTAGCAGACAGAACCCCATCCTAGGAAACTCTATAAACTCTGGTAGTGGCTACCGAAGTCTGTATTGTCAGTGGAACATTTCCTGCATGCCAGAAAGATTAACTCAGGAGCACTGTAGGAGACCATTCCTTGTCCTGACCCTTAGGGTACTTTTGCCTTCAGTCTAGTTCTTCTGTTTGGGTACAAAAGAGGAGGCCCCAGTTCACTCCAACACAAAGCTGGAGATCAGTTGAACATTTAGTAAACATCTTTGTTTGCCTATAACTTTTTCCATTTTATTTTCCATCTTGAAAGGCTTATCAGCAGGGTAGGCGTGTGTGCAGTAGATCTCTTTTGCAGAGCAGAGTTTTGAATATACTCTTAAGAATGGAAAACTTGTAGTAGAGAGGAAATAACTTGAACTGTTTGGAACATTTTTGACAAAACTTTTTTTCAAAGCTGAAACATTTCATGAGGACATATGAGTTTTGACAAAGCTTTTGGTGGAAAGGTTTCAGAAGCCCAGGGTGGACTCTGGTTACTTCTGAGGAAAATGAGAGACCTGAATCAAAAGCCTGAACTTTTAAATCCCAAAATGGACATTTTGACACAATTCTGTTTTCAGAAAATGTTCAAAAGGTTCTGTTTGTTTCAATATGGAACAAAAACAAATTTTGATATCTTGAAAGTTGTTATGAAATAGAATTGTCATCCTCCAGACAGCTCTGGACATAACTCAATTTGCTGGATAATATCGCAATTTAAACTAAACAACACAGCCTGGAATTGGTATGTTGGCTTTCTAGAGATGGGTAATTTTGATGGGAATTTTCAAAGGAAACTCTGAATATTAATATTTATTATTTGCATTATCATAATTCCTAGGAGCCCCAGTTATCGACCAGGACTCCACTGTGCTAAGTGCTGAACAAACACAGAACAAAAAGACAGTCCCTGCCCCAAAGAGCTTGTGTAACCCATGTGCCTAATAGGGAGATATCTCTTTGAGATACCCCTTTGGGGAAGGTTAGGAGTGAGTAGTGTCTTCTGAGTCATTGTTGCTAGGCAGAGTTAGCACTTCACATCCAGAAGTTTGTAGAAGTGTGTGTGGTAGTTTTGGGTGTGCTCCAATAGGTTCCCTATTGCTGGGGTCAGACTGCATGAGGTCAAGCAGTCAGGGCAGCTGCTTTGCAAAAGGCCATGTACCATGTGTGAGTTAGGAGCAGCTGAGCCCAGGAGCAGAAAGCAGGCTGTTGTCCCTAACTCTGAAGCATTTTGCAGCTGGGTTTTTTTTTTTTTTAATCTATATACTTAACTGAGTGGTTGGTTAATCAGTTAGCTGACTGGCTAACAGTGATTTTAGTAGGGGAAGAGGAAGAGGAAAAGTCTGCATGAATTCCAACTGAAGATTCCTACAAGCAAGTGGAGGGAAGATGTTGCTTTTGACTCAGCAGACTGTATAGATTTAGTGATCAAAGATTCTAACTGAGACTCAGGTGAACTCAACCTAAATTTTTGGGTACTCTGAATTTCTTCTCACTGTGTTTCTGTGGGAAATGACCTGTTCAGGTTTAATTTGTTTTCTTTATTTATGTTAATTACAATTATTAAAATAATTACATGGATTATAAAATAGCCATGTTATGTTGTAAAAATTAAATTATCATTTATTATGTTTCTTTATGATAAGATTTTATAAAGTTGTTAATTAGATTAATTCCTTTCATTCTTTTTGGCACTTGAGTGTGGGGAGGCTGACCCTGTGCAATCCTTGCTGAAAATCTTTAGAAACTGTATTCTGGGTCTCCAGTTGCTTTTTTTTAATTGGAGTTGGGGGTTTACAGGCACTGGAGAAGGGCAATTTAGCAAACTCTAGCCCACCTAAAGGTTACACCTAAGTAAAAGGCGCAAGAGACCACAGATGGATACAGACAGACCTACAGAAGCACAAGGAAACAATGTTAGTCAGCCTGATAGGCTGTAGTCTCAACACACAAGCAGCCTAACCATTGTCATGTTTTTTGTAGGCATCATGGTCAAAGAGAGTTTTAAGGAGGGATTTGAAAGAGAATAATGAGTTAGTTTTGCAGATGTTTATAGGAAGCTTCTCCCAGTGTGAAGGGCTCCATCTGGGGCTGCCTGCATCATATCTAAGAGATAGATTTCCCATTCAAGTTCTGGAAATGATAGGCCAATAGAGGCCAAGGAGGGAGAACATAAATATGGTAAAGAAGTAGAATTTTCCTGGAAACAGATCTTGAGATTATGGAAATCATTGAAAATTGCATTTTAAATGGCAAGTTTTAAACTTTGTTCAGAAATTTATGAATAATCAGCTCTGAGAGCTTACCATGCCAGTTATTTTTATTTTATAGTTTCTTTCAGAAGCAACAAAAACCACAAACCTTGTAATTTCTGCTAGCTATTTAAACTTATAGCAAACAAGAAACAGGCTCAGGAAATCAGAGAGTTGCAAGAATGCATGGTCTACAGGTAGGCTGAAAGACTAGTGAACCTTATCCTGAACTCTTTAAGTTTGTCTTTGTCTTATCCAATTTAAACTATAAGCTCCTTGGGCAGAGAATGTACATTATATGTAAAATATGGAGGTTGCTTCTGTACACGTTATCACTTAAAAAAATTCATTGAGATGGCATCTTCATGGGCTGTGGTTCAGCATATTTCTCATTATTCTCCTAGGAATACCCACGCTTTCAGCATAACAACAGTGAAGGAACATCAACAGGAAGATAAATGCATTTTGACAAGACTGCGTGTATTTATTTGAAGCATAGAAATTGCATATATCACAGAGCACCATGAAGTTCTTGTTATGGTGTAGGTGCTTTTTTTCCAAAATGCTATTTCCTCCTTCAAAACATCTTAAATTTATAACCATGCTTTAAATCCAGGTCAATAAATGATATATAATTTCTGTAATTATTTAAGAATTCATTTTCAATGCTGAGTGATTATGGCATATGTCAAACCCGTCCTTTGATTATTTTTCTCCATCCAGGTATTATATTCTTTTCTGCCCTAGATTTTTTAATTTTTATTAAAAATTAACTAACCCCTTTGAGTACCAGAGGTTAGCTTTTCTCAGGCATCTATGTCTTATATTGTTGAGATGATGCAACACCTGAGGCCAACAAAATTCACTGTAGATTCGTTCCTGCTTGGGTGCTGAGGGAGTGTTTTTAGTTGTTTACATTTAAACAGGGAACAGTAAATTTCTCATTAGGACCCAGAACTCTTTCATCAGATTCAAAAACAGGCCTTGATCCTCAACAGCAAATGGTAAGCCTAATTTGTATCCATTTTTCAATTTATGCTTTTTTAAAAAAATCAAAGGTCCTTGAATGAGTTATTTATATTCTGCTACAAACTCATCTTGCTCCATTTGATTTAGTTTTAAAATTTTCATGTCAGGCATTAGACTGCACCATGGTTCGGAATCTGCCTTGTTAAAGGTACACGGAGATTGACATGAGCTGATTCAGGCTCACTGTCACGTTAGTTCAGTTTGGTTGGATATCTGAGCAGCATTTGTTCTTTTTAAATTTACATTACTTTAAAATCCATCCAATACTTAGAGGGGCAACCTGTCAAAATGTTCCCCAGACTCCTGAGTCCTTGACACAAACTTCTTATGTGGGGAATCACACCTTTCCCAGTTATGGTCACATATGTGCATGTCACACCAAATTTATGATGGTAGTGATTATGGTGAATGGTGATGGATGTCAGGAAACTAGAGACCAGAAGACCTAAAAATATGGCCTTCGTGTATAGTATATAAAATACTGTTGCATATGGAACAGTACTTAACAGCTACCCCATCATCAAAGGGAGCATATTGCTTGATGACCAGATTCTTCATGAGTAAGTGATGAATAGGATCCAGTCCCACTTTTCCCCACAAGAGCTGCACACACACACACACACACACACACACACGACTTGAAAAATTGGATGTTAGCAGTAATATAGGTGCCTCAGACTGATTAGAGAGATGGCATCTAACTTTATTCAATACAAACCCGTCAAAATAGTAAAAAACAGAATCTGATAGTTAGCTCTAAGTGTTTTCTGAGTGACACACCCACAAACAATTGCATTTGAAAATGCTGTAAGCCACATCCCTGAAGTTCAAAATAATTTGGTAACTGAATTTTTTAAAAATGCTCTTATGTGACATTTTCACACACACAATTTTTGAGTGCTGTGTCACATAATAATCTCTAAGGCTAGTGTGCATACTTGGGTAGTTGAGCAGGTACATGCTTGAGCATGTACCCCATACCCATGTCAACTGTTCACATATGCTATGCTGTATACCTGTGTCCACACTGCCTCTGTTTGGTAGGTGATGTTAGCACTACCATTCCTGGGGCAGCATACCAGCATTCTTTGCATCACAGGAGACACTCTAGGAACATGCACTAGTTGGTTGTTGGTACTGTCCGCTGGCTTTGCATGTTTGTTGATGGCAGTTCTGTTACCAGAGATTATTACCTTCTTGGATCCTGTATAAAGATTGCAGGACTCTGGATAGACATAATGACAGTTGGAAGGCGGGGAGGCGGAGGGGTGAGAAACATTGTGCATAATTCACCATTACAAAGGTAGTGATAGAAGCAGAGTGTTTTAGTTTGCAGGAAACAGAAATTAGTTTTAAGCTAGATGCTTTCGATAAGCTATAAATAATGATAGTTTGGAGTTAAATATCCAGAATGGTGGACACACTGATTTTGTATTAGAAATTCTCAAAATGGAGGACACAGACTAAATTGACCAATAGTAAGTAAGAAACAAAGGTCGAACAAAGTTCTGGAAGTGTGACTTGACTCACTCCAAAACATCTGCAGATAGGGGTCAGGAGGAAGATTAGCTATGATGTCAGGACAGAGCTGATTGACTTAACAGTTGCCACCCATGAAGGGAGCACTCAGCTTGAAAAGTCAACCACTCAGAAAAGGTCAGAAACTGAATATAAGGCTGGCCAGGCACAGGTTTGGCATGAGTGTATGAGAATGAAGAAGACCAAGAACAGCAGAGAAGGCAACCAGTGGGAAGCAACAGTGATAGAAGGGAAAGATCAGAGCGAAGACAGACAGAACAGAGGGACCCTCGATGATTCAGAGGGATAGAGAAGGAGCGTAAGTCTGGTTTTATGATGATTCATGAGAAATGACTGAGTATACCTGTAAATAAAGCTGAATGCATGCTTCTGAGTGTGATCTACCCCACTCCACTCCATTTTATGGCCGTCTGATCACCGCTCACAAAATCTTATTGTTTCTTTAATGTTATATATATATATGTCTTTAATGTTATATGTCAATACTGTTCTATACATGTGCATAGGGCATTTACACTGCAACATTGTATTCGTCATATAATCATAGTCTTCTGTATCAATTGAATGTATAATCTTTAAGTGTAATGTCATTGTGCCTTACTACCTATTATATACTGTACTGCTTTCTTTCTTACTTTATTTAATATACTGTAATTGCCTAATTTTCTCTCAATAACTGAGACTTTGTTTTCAAAGAACTACTGCTTGTATGACAATCCTTTGAGCGGAGGGCTGTATCTGTGTTCTTTCAAGGGTTAGTAGGATTAGCCTGTTCTGGGGAGTCCTCTGCGGATCAGAGACAAATCCCCTGGTAATACCCTGCCAATTCCTTTAGGGCAGGTCACCACCTTTCTCCCCATTTAGGCAGAATAAATTAACAATCAATTTATAATTATAGGCAGGCCAGTATTGGAGTGCCTTTGGTCCAAATCTTGGGGTAACAGTTCCCGCTCATCTCTCCCTTCTGCCAAATTGGGTGGAAGACACGGAGGAAAGTGACTGATGCCGTGATTCTGGTCCTGCACCTTCTTGCAGAACAAATGTTTACTGCAGTGTAATAGTCAATAGTTGAGATACTGGAATGAATCAGACCAGAACTGAGAAGGTGACTGACAAACCACTCTGGTTCCTTGGAACAGATATGGTGACTGCCAGTTTTGCCATGGTACACCACTTCTGGTCCAGGATGGTGTGGTGGATCACGTTATTTAGAAAACCTGGAATGACAAGTAGTGGTTTCAGAACTTCTGAATAAGAAAACAGACTTTTTTGGAGTCATGTGAAGAGCTTGCACCAACCCACCTGCACAAGAGCCCTCAATTTCAGAAATCCATACTGGTGCAGAAGCAGGTGTTTATTGCCCTGTGGAAGCTGGCAACACCAAACAGCTACCGGTCAGTTCAGGATGGGGAACTTCATTGTTATGGTCGTATTTGTACAGGTTTGTGAGGCACTCAATACTGTCATCTATCCACAGATGGATTCCATAATTCAAGTACTGGAAAAAGTAGCTGGATTTCAGACAATGGGGCTTCCAAACTGATGGCACCCACTTCCCAATTCTTTGTGAGTGAGTATGTGAACCAAAAAAAGTTACTATTCACTCATTTAAAAGTGGAAGGCAGCTTAGGTGAAAGTGATTATGAAATGACAGAATTCATGGTTCTAAAGAATGGTAGGAGGGAAAATAGCACAAGAAAGATAATAGAATTCAAGAAGGCAGACTTTAGCGAACTCAGGGATTTGGTAGGTAAGATCCCATGGGAAACAAGTCTAAGGGCTAGTCTACACTACCTGCCCGGATCGGCAGGTAGAAATCGATCTCTCGGGGATCGATTTATCGCATCTCATCTAGATGGATAAATTGATCCCCGAATCGACACGCGTACTCCCACCTCGTCAGGAGGAGTAAGCACTGTCGACGGGGGAGCTGCAGCAGTCAATTTGCTGCCATCCTCACAGCGGGGTAAGTCAAATAGGATACGTCGAATTCAGCTATGCTATTCGTGTAGCTGAATTTGCATATCTTAAATCGATCCCCTCCCCCCCCCGTGTAGACCTAGCCTTAGGGGAAAAACAGTTCAAGAGAGTTGGCAGTTTTTCAAACAGACATTATTAAAGGCACAAGAGCAAACTATCTCACTCAGTAGGAAAGATAGGAAGTATGACAAGAGACTACCCCGACTTAATTAGGAGATCTTCAATGATCTGAAACTCAAAAAAGGGTCCTACAAAAAGTGGAAATTAGGTCAAATTATAAAGGATAAATATAAACAAATAACACAAATATGTAGACAAAATTAGAAAGGCCAAGGGGAAAAAATGAGATTAAAATAGCTAAATACATAAAGAAAACATTCTTTAAATACATTACAAGCAAGAGGAAGACGAAGGACAGGGTACGCCTGTTACTCAGTGGTGGTTGTGGGGGGAAACAATAACAGAAAATGTGGAAATGGCAGAAGTGTTAAATGATTTTTGTTTCAGTTTTCACCCAAAAAGGTTAGTAGCGATTGGACATCTAACATAGTAAATGCCATTGAAAATGAGATAGGAGCAGAAGCTAAAATAGGGAAAGAACAAAAATTACTTAGACAAGTTAGATGTCTTCAAGTCACCAGGGCCTGATGAAATGCATCCTAGAATACTCAAAGAGCAGACTGAGGAGATATCTGAGCCATTAGCAATTATCTTTGAAAAGTCATGGAAGATGGGAGAGTCCAGAGGACCAGAAAAGGGCTAATGCAGTGCCCATCTATAAAAAGGGAAATAAGGACAACCCGGGGAATTACAGACCAATCAGCTTTTTTTCAATACCTGGAAAGATCAAGGAGCAAATAATTAAGCAATCAATTTGCAAACACCTAGAAGATAATAAGATGATAATTAACAGTGAGCATGGATTTGTCGAGAACAAATCATGTCAAACCAACCTAATAGCTTTCTTTGACAGGATAACAAGTCTTGTGGATGATGGGGAAGTGGTAGATGTGGTACATCTTGACTTTAGTTAATGCTTTTGGTATTGTGTCACATGACCTTCTCATAAACAAGCTAGGGAAATATAACCTACATGGAGGTGGGTGCATAACTTCTTTGGAAAACCATTCCCAGAGAGTAGTTATCAGTGGCTCACAGTCAACCTGGAAGGACATATTGAGTGGGGTCCAGCAGGGATCAGTTCTGAGTTCAGTTCTATTCAATAACTTCATCAATGATTTAGACGATACCAAGCTGGGAAGTGTTGCAAGTGCTATGGAGGGTAGGATTAACATTCAAAAGGATCTGGACAAAGTAGAGAAATGATCTGAAGAAGATAGGATGAAATTCAATAAGGACAAATGCAAAGTACTCCACTTAGCAAGGAACAATCAGTTGCACACATGCAAAATGGGAAATGACTGCCTAGGAAGGAGTACTGCAGAAAAGGATGTGGGGGTCGTAATGGATCACATGCTACATATAAGTCAACAGTGTAACACTATTGCAAAAAAAGCAAACATCATTCTGGGATGTATTAGCAAGAGTGTTATAAGCAAGACCTGAGAAGTAATTCTTCCGCTCTACTCCACACTGATTAGGCTTCTACTGGAGTATTGTATCCAGTTCCGGGTACAACATTTCAGGAAAGATGTGGACAAATTGGGGAAAGTCCAGAGAAGAGCAACAAAAATTATTAAAGGTCTAGAAAACATAACCTATGAAGGATGATTGAAAAAATTGGGTTTGTTTGTCTGGAGAGGAGAAGACTGAGAGGGGACATGATAACAGTTTTCAAGTACAGAAAAGGTTGTTACAATGAGGAGGGAGAAAAAATATTCTCCTTAAATTCTGAGCATAGGACAAGAAGTGCAACTTACAAAAGTTGTTTTTTGTAGTTGTTGCTACATAACTGCACTCAAAAACAAAATATAAAACTTTAAAGCCTACAAATCCACTTTTGTAGCAGGCATTGCAATGTATTTACATGCCAGATATGCTAAACATTCGTAGGCTCCATTCTTCGGACACCGTTTCAGAAGACATGCTTCCATTCTGATGACACTTGTTAAAAAAATAACACGTTAATTAAATTTGTGACTGAACTCCTTGGGGGATAATTGTATATCTCTTGATCTCTGGTTTACCCTCATTCTGCCATATATTTTGTGTTATGGCACTCTTGTATGACAATCCAGCACATGTTCGATTTAAGAACACTGTCACTGCAGATTTGACAAAATGCAAAGAAGATACCAATATAAGATTTCTAAAGATAGCTAGAGCACTCGAGCCAAGATTTATGAATCTGAAGTGCCTTCCAAAATCGGAGAGGGACAAGGTGTGGAACATGCTGTCAGAAGTTTTAAAAGAGCAACACAACAATGCAGAAACTACAGAACCCAAACCACCAAAAAAAAATAAAAATAAAAATCAACCTTCTGTTGGAGGCATCTGACTAAGATGATTAAAATGAATGTGTGTCAGTCCATACTGCTTTGGATTGTTATCAAGAAGAACCTGTCATCAGCATGGAAGAATGTCCCCTGGAATGGTGGTTGAAGCATGAAGGGACATAACAAATATTTAGCATATCTTGCAAGTAAATACTTTGCAACGCCGGCTACAACAGTGCCATATGAACACCTGTTCTCACTTTTAGGTGACATTGTAAATAAGAAGTGGGTAGCATTATCTCCCGTAAATATAAATAAACTTGTTTGTCTTAGCAAGTGACTGAACAAGAAGCAGGACTAAGTGGACTTATACACTCTGAAGTTTTACATTAGTTTGGTTTTGAGTGCAGTTATGTAAAAAAAATATTTTTACATTTGTAAATTGCACTTTCATGATTAAGATTGCACTACAGTACTTGTATGAGGTGAACTGAAAAATACTATTTCTTTTGTTTATATTTTTACAGTGAGCACTGTACACTTTGTAGTGTGTGTTGTAATTGAAATCAATATATTTGAAAATGTAGAAAACATCAAAAAATGATATTCTATTATTGTTTAACAGTGCGATTAAAACTGCGATTAATTGTGATTAATTTTTAATGATTTGACAGTCCTAATAACAAACTATACATTAGTGTAATGTGTATAAAAAGAGTCGTCGAGAAAACCATATGACATGGTAACTTTTGCTAAATAGAAAACCATGAATTACATGGTTACAAAGAATTATTGAATAAGATTGGGACCTGTTTAATTTTTCAAGACTCCAAATATGAAAGGATGATTTTGTATTTGTTCCACTACATAAGAACATAAGAACGGCCTTACTGGGTCAGACCAAAGATTCATCTAGTTCAGTATCCTGTCTTCCGATAGTGGCCAATGCCAGGGCACCTTCCCTGCATATCTTGGCTAATATCCATTGATGTACCTATCCTCCATGAATTTATCTTGTTCTTTTTTTAACCTTGTTAAAGTCTTGGCCTTCACAACATCCTCTGTCAAAGAGTTCCACAGGTTTACTGTGTGCTATGTGAAGAAATACTTCCTTTTGTTTGTTTTAAACCTGATGCCTATTAATTTCATTTGGCGAGCACTATTTGTTGTGTTATGAGAAGGAGTAAATAACACTTCCTTATTTACTTTCTCAACACCAGTCATGATTTTATAGACCTCTATCATATCCCCACTTAGTCATCTCGTTTCCAAGCTGAAAAGTCCTAGTTTTATTAATCTCCCCTCATATGGAAGCTGTTCCATACCGCTAATCATTTTGGTCACCCTTTTCTGTATCTTTTCTAATTCCAATATATCTTTTTTGAGATGGGGCTATGACATGTGCACACAGTATTCAAGATGTGGGCATACCATAGATTTATATAGAGGCAATATGATACATATTATTATTAGTACAGAATCTGAAATTATCTCAAGAACATTAAAAATAATGGGCCAATTCTTAGATATAAAAGGCATAAATCCAGAACTTACTGTCAATGGAGGTTCCCGGTCTTATTATGGTGTAGGAGAAGGATTTAGCACAATAACTGGTAACATCATTTTTCTTCTTAAAGAGTAATCCAATGTCATTTTTCTTCATAAGGAATAATCTGAAAGATTGCACTAGAAATCTCAATAGGTGTGTGTTACATAAATCATAGGGCTTTGAGGCATTTATGGAACAGACACTCTCTGCTCCTGGGAAAGTTTTAGTATGGTCATCATTCTCATGCAAGTATTTTTATTTCTGAACTGTTTTGCCATGAATAAATACTTTAAAGAAATCAAGAAAGAAAAGTCCTTAGGCTAAGGATTTTTTATTAACAGCCATCCCCTCTAAAATGACCATAAAGTTGTAAGGTCATTTATTTTTTCTGTGTTATTGAGCCCTGTGTGCAGGCATGACCCTCTACATATTGCCATGAAATTGTTATATTTTGGCTATTGTGTTATATGAAGGCATTTGCTTTGAAACTGTTTCCAAACTACCTGGTGCTTTTGACCTCCTCTAGATTAAATAATATTTAGCAACCCTCTTCCAGCCCTGTTCAGGAAACTTTGTAACCATAACCATGTTGGACAGAACTATGAAGATTCCAAATATGAACTTTAATGATATAGGAGTTACAAACTTAAAACACACACACACACACACACACACACACTTGCCATTCAATGTGAATGTTGAAATTTAATGTCAATGCCAAAAGATGTACCAAAAAGGTGAATTGAGGAAATTCACACTTAGGTCATTTTTTGGATCAAGCAAAATTTATTTTTAATTTATGATGCTTAGTTTTTATTGCTGCTGCTGAAGAGACACCTGCCTTACAGAGATATGAGGATGAAAATGGGATGAAAAGTTACAACCAGAGAGGATTGCCCCTTCTTCAGCTAAAATCTGCTGACTTAGAGAAAGTGAGAATGCAGCATCTTGTCATAGGAGTGGGTCTGTCAGCTTGCCTTCCAACGAAATCAGCAGTACTGGGTTTATATGATGAAGGTTTTTTTAGTCATTCTGTATTTATTTTTTTTCAGAATTTGCTATTTGTGTGACCCTCCTGTGCTCCCCCTGGAAATCAAGATCCATAGCCTGGGAAACCTGGTTTCCTCTCAGCTCACCTCTGAATTATTGCACGCTTCTAATTATTAGACACTTTTCAGCGGAGGCAAGATTTTAAATGAAAGCTCTTGTGAGTAAAATTGTTACGCTCCTTTGCAGAGTTTTACCACAGAGAGACTCAGAGAGACTCCATTCCTTCCAGACAGTCACAGCATCTATTTCCAAGACTGTTTTCTGTGCCTGCCATTTAGGAATTTATTCTATTCTCTTATCAGCAAGTAGGGTTTTACACTGGGTAACTCCCTCATTAACATTAATGAGAATTACATGCATAAGTCCCTTGGACAGCTACTAGAGAATAAAACTCCATGGTCTGAAGGAGATAAAACACAGAGATTCACTTTACAAGGAGGAAAATGTCAGCTTAGACATTGATCGTGTAGGGAGAAGGTGCACCAAAAAACAGCAGGTATTGGCAGAAATCCTTCTAGGTGACAGATGTGACTAAATTGCTTGGAGAACCTTATGCCTGGACACATGTCTTAATGGGGACAATATGCTTTCTTGAAACATTGATTTGTATCTGCAGGTTTCATACCGACCTACCTAGCGTATGCTATTTGGCCTCTTCAGATCAGATGTCAGTTACATACACCTGCTAACTTTTAGAACCTTTATGTTTTGGGGTTATGAGAAGAAATACCATTGCCTTGTTATTTGCTTTTTAGAAAAATATCACCTTTCTGACGGTGAATGAGTTATGACCGTTCTTTGGCATAGCTCAGAAGACTCTATAGCCTTCTTTGACAAAAATTCAGCTATTTCTCCACTTAATAAATTCTGATTATATTAACTTTATGCTACATGAACTTCCTACAAATTATCCTCTTGAAGCTCAGCAGATGTAAAAGCAGAAACATAGTGGATTGTGGCAGCACCACAGGAGACAAGGGAGCCAATAAGTAACATTTAGGAGCACATCTAATATGCCATCCAATGAAGCAAACTGTTTTAAAAAAAAAGCTTGGTGTTTTTACTCTTAGTTTCATTTGAATAATCAAACTGTAAATTGGAGCACTTAAATGGAAGTCAAGGAACTTGAAGAGTGATGGCAGAAGCAGTAATCAGTTTGAAAAGATGTTGAATCTCTGATGAGTGTTGAAGACGTCAGATTAAGTTATGTCCTAGAAAGGGAGGTTCCCTGAACAACTGCTAGTCTCTTTAAATTACTTTGCATTTCAAACAGGAAATCATCCAATTAGAGCAACAGCTGCAGAGATGGGAATAAGCCTTGCATATTAGAAAATTAAAGAAAATGCAGCTGAATACTATATAAAGCTGTTAAGGTAACTCATTTCCCCCTCTCCCTTTCTCTAATAAAACTAATTTTCAAGGACTTTTAGGATAAGGCAGTGACTACAAATTTCTTACACCTGCTTAAACCATGAAAAATCCGTCCTTTACATGAAAAGCAGTTTACAAGATTTGTGGTGGATGATTTCAACTGAGACTTTATATGGATGTTGCTGTGCCCCCAATTGTCTGATGCATCTTTTTAGGGGAAAGCAGTGGCATTGGCACTTCCTCCCCTCACTTCCCACACCCCCAACCGTCTTAGAAATAAAATATGGGATTAAGGTAAAGGAAGTAAAGTTCGTATATTTGATCACAATTTTTAAAGCCGGAAACTAGTTCAAAAGCTTTGCACAACCTTGACCTCCAGGAGGTTTCCCCATATGTAGTGTCAGCACAAGAGCAGGGCAGAATATTTACTGAAGTGTATTGATCAAATTTGACTTTATAATCTTTATAATGAAAGAACCTTAGTTTAGACAAACACTTGGGTTTTCTGAGCTCACCGTACAGTGAGCCTAAAGGCATACTCTTATCTTACAAGCACAATTCTACATGTAGCTTTGACCCTCACTGTTTGCCTTGGGTCTCCTACCCCATAATATACACAGAACATGATCTAATTATCACAAGAGTTTGTTTAAGTCACAAACCAACCTCTGTCAGGAAGTAGTGTGACTTCTAAATGGCTTATTTCCTCTGTGCTTTCTTTAGACAACTCCACGCAGTCACCTGATTCCTTTAAATTAGCCTCCGAACATAATCAGAAACAAGTCTAATTTTTCCTAATATTTAATTTCAAATTGCTTTCTTTGGAAGGTCCTTAACTAGTGTTCAAGATTCAAAACATTTCAAAGGATCAAAGACACTCCATCACAAGGAATATATGGAGAGGAAAGAACTAATTCTTTGTACTATCATATATTTACCTCACATCAAGGCTCAGCCAGTACTGAATAAATCAGATCTGTGCAACCATTAAAAGCTTTTAGTTAAAATATATGTTTTCAGCGTGAACGAGGATGTGATGCATGGCCAGAAAGGGTTAAACATCCTGCAAAATAAATGACTCAAATTCAACCCTTAAAGACATGTGGGGAGATAATGTTTGTGTTTTTGTGTATTTACATATATATGGGTAGTGGTCGACAATGTAATCAACAGTCCCTTTGTATGCTGTATTCTGATAATTCAGAGATCAAAAGAACATCCTAGCATTTAAATGAACTGTAAACATGGGATATCTCTGTATTCATCTCTTTTTGAAATCTATAGCAAATCATCTGTGAATGGTGGAGGAACAAGCAAATTGCCTTATGTTAATTTGTATAGCTAAGTACCGGTGATGGACCTACTTCAAATCATCCTAATTATCTTTTGTTCACCAAGGGACTCCAACTTGTCAAAGAAGACAAGGAATTGTATAAAAGATCCTTGGGTCCTGATTCTGTTCATCTCAGATCTGCTTGGGCTTCATCAAGGGAAGCTTAAGCCACCAGATCGGGATCCCAGTGCTGACTGGTCTGTCCTGCATATGATATTGGACATTCAACTATAACCTATGAACTATTTCTAAAGGAACTCTTTGCAACTACAAAGCTCACCATCTCTGCTATGTATCTGAACCTCAAGAATTGAACTCATGTCTGTATGTATATTGATCTTTTAATCATTGTCTTTCTCTTTTGTTTTTTTAATACATTTTAGTTTAGTTAATAAGAATTGGCTGTATGTGTGTATTTGGGTAAGATCTGGAATATTCATTAACCTGGGAGGTAATGTGTCTGATCATTTGGGATTGGTTGAACATTTTCTATTATATGATGAAATAAGATTTACAGGAATCTTCATCATATTTGACTTGGGTACCTGGATGGAGGCCTGAAGCTGGTACATTAAGGGAACTATGTTATTGACTCCTGAATAACCAGTGAGGTAATTAAAAAGCTGTTTTATGCTGGCTTGGTAAATCTAAGTATTGAATTATCCACCAGTTTTGGAGTTTGTCTCTTTGCAGTTCACCTTAATTGAATGACCTCAGCTGGCCCCCCACTGGGACCCTGGTCACAGAGGAATTCACTGAAATCCACAAACTAGTGGAGGTTGTTGATAGAGTCAGAGACAGGGCCAGTTCCAGGCATCAGCGGAGGAAGCACATGCCTGAGGCGGCACATGCTAAGGGGTGGCATTCCGTCCATTCTTGGGGCGGCCGTGGTCAGAGAATTCAAAGATTGAATGTTCTTTTGGGGGCAGAGAGGGGTGGTGAATTTCCCTACCCCATAGAGGTAATTACTCCAGAATAAGAGCCCCAATTCGGCAAAGCACATGCTTAATGTAAAGAATGGATTCAAACATGTGCTTAGGTATTTTACTGAATCAGCTACCAGGTTGAAAACACATTGATAGGCCAATATAGGAAGCCTATATCTTTTAGGTTACAGAGAGGATAGACTGTGCTTGGAAAAATTCAAACCCACAAAAATGTCTTGGGTTCAGTATTCCTCCATGTAATAGGATAATTTGTATAGCTCTCCTGATCTGAGAGACTATCATAGTGCTTTACAAATTCCCACTGACTAATGCACAGACGTGACTTCATACACTGCTAAAATAAGATGAACTCTATGAGGAAATGTGGCAACTATTTAATAGTGCACAGGAGGGAAGGATACCAATTCCCAGTTGTAACTGTAGGGGTGATGTTAGCTAGGTCAGATGCAAATATCAGAGTCAGACTATATCGCAGTATATGGGTTAATTTCTGATTCTGGAATTAACATCATGTAGAGCTAAATGCACCCCTGCAGTTGCAACTGGGAAGAGTGTTCTTCCCTTCTGGTCAAAGACTATTATCCTGTACAACCTAAGGTAGGTGTTTTGTGGCAGCCTCCTCTCCACATACTGACTTGGCTGTAACACATACAGTATAGAAGATCTGTAATCACAATACACAGAGGTGGCTCCCTTATAACCTTTAGCCCAGTGGTTAGGGTATTTATACAAAATGTGTGTGGGAAACTCTAATTCAAGTCCCCACTCTGCCTGATGGGAAGGGATTGGAATGTGTATCCCCCACCTCTCACATGAATTCCTGGTATATGAAAGAGAGATGTGAGAGACTATGGTATATTCTAATGTGGGTGTCTCCATCTCTCCTGCTGAAGCTTCCACTGGGTAGAAATAAACAGTGTTGCCAATCTCATGTCAAATGTGTCAAGTCTGGCTCCAAGAGATCGATAATCATAAGTCAGACTCCCTAAAATCAAGAGATTTACAAAACCATCAAATCTCGTTTTTTAATTTGTCTTTTGACTTTTTAACTGCACCCTCCCTCCCCCGGCTACTGTGAGAGAGAATTTCAGGTTGAAACATCAACCTTTAATGCACACACACATGCAAGCTTCTCAATAGCTGCTCAGATTCCAATTCCATTTACACTCTTCTTACCCCTGTGATAGGGGAATTGCTCTCCATTCCCTATTACTGTCTTGACTCTCTCCCATCCTAGATTTTGCCTTTGATAAAAGAGGTGCTGGATGGTAAATAATTTGAGAACAACTGACAATTCATATATCATGATTCAAGCTCACATATAGAATGTATTACTTTTTAGGGTTGATGAGTTACACATACACATATTAAAGAATGTTAAATTATTGGAATAATTGACAAACATGATGTCACAGTAAAAATAATATGGGATGGGTTTAGCCTTTTGCAAGAAGCAACACTTCCCTGAATTCCCACCACCATCCTGTGCCTGAGACTAGGCAGCACTCCCCCCAACACACTCCTCCCCTTCCTCCCACTGCCCCAGAGCCTCCTCCCCTTCTTACTCCTTCCTCTTACCTGCCTCATCATATCCACCTGCAACCCATTCCTCTGCAACCACTACATCGGCCTCCAGCTCTCCCCACAGTGCCCTGCTCACTTCACCCTCCCCGCTCACCTCTCACAGTGTTTCTGCTACTCCTCACAATTCTCCCTTTGTCCTGTCTGGTCCCTTGTGGGGATGGATTCAATCTTATTGAAAACAGTGGGAGGAGGCAGCCAACTTTATGAAGAGCAGTCTCACTACCCCATACAGATAGACTGTAGGGAAATGGTGGCCATCTTGCTAGTTTCAGCCCCAGAAGTAATAGGAGATGGTGGCTCATAGACTCATAGACTCATAGACTTTAAGGTCAGAAGGGACCATTATGATCATCTGGTCTGACCCCCTGCATGCTGCAGGCCACAAAACCGTCCCTACCCCTTCCCTGGACTCTGCTGTTGAAGTCCCCAATCCTGTTTTAGGTGGCTTCAATCGGCAGAAACCCTCTTGCTAGAGATCCCTGCCCCATGCTGCGGAGGAAGGCGAAAAACCTCCAGGGGCTCAGCCAATCTGCCCTGGAGGAAAATTCCTTCCCGACCCCAAATATGGCGATCAGTAAGACCCCGAGCATATAGGCAAGAGTCTCCAGCCTGACCCCTGTCAGCCATTGTACAATTTACCTACCATTGCTTGGTTTTCCTCGACTACTATGTTTTACCATTAAACCATTCCCTCCATAAATTTATCTAACTTAATCTTAAAACCAGACAGGTCCGTCGCCCCCACCGTTTCCCTCGGAAGGCCGTTCCAATATTTCACCCCTCTGACGGTCAGAAACCTTCGTCTAATTTCAAGCCTGAACTTCCCCACGGCCAGTTTATATCCATTCGTTCTCGTATCCACATTAGTACTTAGCTGGAATAATTCTTCTCCCTCCCTCGTATTAATCCCTCTAATATATTTAAAGATAGCAATCATATCCCCCCTCAGCCTTCGCTTTGTCAGACTAAACAACCCAAGCTCCTCTAGTCTCTTTTCATACGACAGGTTTTCCATTCCTCTGATCATCCTAGTGGCCCTTCTCTGCACCCGTTCCAGTTTGAGTTCATCTTTTTTAAACATGGGAGACCAGAACTGCACACAGTACTCCAAATGAGGTCTCACCAGCGCCTTGTACAACGGAAGCAGGACCTCCTTATCCCTACTAGATATACCTCGCCTAATGCATCCCAAGACAGCATTGGCTTTTTTCACCGCCACGTCGCATTGTCGACTCATAGTCATCCTGCGGTCTACGAGGACCCCTAGGTCCTTCTCCTCTTCTGTTACTTCTAACCAATGTGTCCCCATCTTGTAACTAAAATTTTTGTTAGTCATCCCCAAATGCATCACCTTACACTTTTTACTATTAAATTTCATCCTATTTCTGATACTCCAATTCACAAGCTCATTCAAGTCTCCCTGCAGGATATCCCTATCCTCCTCCGAATTTACAACGCCTCCCACCTTCGTATCATCCGCAAACTTTATCAGCCCACTCCTGCAATCGGTTCCGAGGTCAGTTATAAATAGATTAAATAAAATGGGTCCCAAAACCGAACCTTGAGGCACTCCACTAGTAACCTCCCTCCAACCTGACAGTTCACCCTTTAATACGACCCGCTGCATTCTCCCCATTAACCAATTCCTTATCCACCTCTGGATTTTCATATCGATCCCCATGTTTTTCAGTTTAACCAATAATTCCTCATGGGGTACAGTATCAAACGCTTTACTGAAATCCAGGTATATCAGGTCCACCGCATTTCCCTTATCTAATAAATCCGTTACTTTCTCAAAGAAGGAGATCAGATTCGTTTGGCACGATCTGCCCTTCGTAAAACCATGTTGTAATTTATCGCAATTGCCACTAACCTCCAGGTCCTCAACTAGTTTCTCTTTCAGAATTTTCTCTAACACCTTGCACACTACGGATGTTAAACTAACAGGCCTGTAGTTACCCGGATCACTTTTTTTCCCTTTCTTGAAAATAGGAACCACATTAGCTATTCTCCAGTCTAACGGGACCACCCCCGAGTTTACAGATTCATTAAATATTATCGCTAACGGGCCTGCTATTTCCCGCGCCAATTCCTTCAATATTCTCGGATGAAGATCGTCCGGTCCTCCCGACTTAGCCCCATTAAGGCATTCAAGTTTTGTTTCTACCTCGGATACGGTAATCCCCCATCCTGAATGCCCCTCTGTAGTGGTGCTAGTATCCCTAATACCTTCATTGGCCTCATTGAACACCGATGCAAAATATTCATTGAGATATTGCGCCATGCCTAGATTGTCTTTAATCTCTTCTCCGGCAATAGTCTTCAGCGGTCCCACTTCTTCTTTCTTTGCTTTCTTCTTATTTATGTGGCTGTAAAACCTCTTACTATTGCTTTTAATTCCCCTCGCTAGGTCCAACTCTACTCGGCCTTTGGCCTTTCTCACTCTATTTCTACATTCTCTGACTTCGCTAAGGTAAGTTTCTTTACTAATCCCTCCCCTCTTCCACTCTTTGTACGCTTTCTGTTTTTTCCTAATCGCCCCTTTGAGTCGGTCGCTCATCCAGCTCGGTCTAAATCTCCTGCTTTGTAATCTTTTTCCCTTTTTTGGAATGCAGGCCTCCGACAGCTCATGCATCTTTAACTTGAAGTAATCCCAGGCTTCTTCTGCCTTTAGATCCATTAATACGTTTACCCAATCCACTTCCCTTACCAGTCCCCTTAATTTGTTAAAATTGGCCTTTTTAAAATTATAAACCCTAGTCTTTGACTTAATTCTGTTACTCCTCCCATGTATTTTAAACCGAATTAGCTCATGATCACTGGAGCCCAAATTGTCCCCCACTACCACTTCCTCAACGAGGTCCTCACTAGTTACCAGAATCAAATCTAAAATGGCCTCCCCCCTCGTCGGTTCAGCTACCACTTGATGAAGGAATTGATCAGCAAGCACATCTAGGAACATCTGAGCCCTATTATTACTACTAGCGTTTGTGCCCCAATCTATATCCGGGAAGTTAAAGTCCCCCATAATTACACAGTTTCTATTAGTAATTACTTCTCTAAACACATTAAATAGTTCCTTATCCATATCCTGGGTCGATCCCGGCGGTCTATAGCACACTCCAAGCACTATCCCCGGAGAGGCTCTAGTAGTCCTATTACCCAGTGTGATTATTGCCCAGACGGACTCTGTGTTATCTAATCCATCAACTATTATTTCTTTACAGGTTATTTCACTATTGACATACAATGCCACCCCCCCACCTTTACCTTTGTACCGGTCTTTCCTAAACAGCGCATACCCCTCCATACCTGCGTTCCAGTCGTGACTGCCATTCCACCACGTTTCTGTTATTCCTACGATATCTGGTTTCAGCTCTTGGACCAAGAGCTCCAATTCCTCCATTTTATTACCTAGGCTTCTGGCATTGGTGTATAAACACCCTAATGTATGTCGTTTAGCCTGTCTCCCATTAGTTGCACTATAAGTTGCGGGCCTCCTTGCGTCTGTCCCCCCTGTCCTTCCTACGTCCGATCTCATCTCCCCGGCTATGTCTCCTCTCATTTTACTCACCTTTTCCATACTGGAATCTGGCGTGGAGATTAACTGTGCATCTCCCAACCTTCTCCCCAAACTTCCTAGTTTAAAGCCCTTTTGATAAGATGGCCATTTTGAATCAGGAAAAATTCTCACATTGGCAGCCTTTCATTTTCTTTTCATGAGACAAGTAAAAACCCCACTCCCAAATCTCTAAAGGTGTGATCAAATAGCAACAGCTGGCAATAATGAAATATGCACTGTGCCAGACAGAAAGTAAGAATAATGTTATAGTCCACTGGTTAGGGCACTCATGTGAGAGGGTAGAAGACCCCATTCAAGTCCCTTCTCATCAGGCAGAAGGGGGAATTAAACTGGGGTCTCCACCAGTCTGTGTCCTAACCACTGAGCACAAGATTATAAGGGAGGCAGGTGCTTTGTGTAGAGTTAAGTCTACACTACCACTTTTCATACAAGAAACTGCCTAGGTGCATGACTCCAGGAGGGGGTTCAATGCTGTGAATTCCAAATAGATATTATTACGAGAGAAGTGGACTTGACATAACAGCAGCCATTTTGTGTATTCAGCCACCATTTACTGGACAGGAGAACACCACATAGTTGGGAATAATTTGGCCTTTGCCTAAGCAGACAAAACAGCTGCACAGCTGCAGTATTGGTAATAAGGATGGCCAAATAGACAGATTCATGAGAATGGGAGGGAATGTGGATAGCTGACCTTCAAGCTGGGTGTCTATGACCATGAGTTTCTTACTGGGAGTTGCTTTACTGATAAGTAGAAATATGAGATTTTTTCTGATAGTAGGAGAATTGTTAGCCCATTAGGGATTACTCTGAGTTGTATGCTTTGTTTGTAGCAACCTATAAAGAGATTAGCCAGAATGTACAACTAGGAGAAGTTCAGAGAGGATTTTGACAAACTACGAGACTGACATCCAACTCCCCAGTGGCTAGGAGAAAGGCTGACCACCAGAAACCTGCAGCTCAACACTCAATACCATCTCAGACTTTGGGTGACTATATCTGAGGTTCTCTAAACCATTGTTATTTTAGATGTGTGCTGTAGACTCATGAAAAACAAGGATTTTTGGATGAAAACACTCTTGTGTGTACCAATCATTTATCAGATGGAAGAGCTGTGTCCCCATTGACTTATGTCCTGAAACTGCCTGGCAAACACAGAATAGTTACCATAGTTTCAGGTTCAGAAGACCCGAGGTAACAATACGGGCACCTACCTTCAGCCAGGAATTAGGAATCTAAATCTCTTTAAGCCTCACCCCTCTCCTCAACATCTGATATTAGCTAGCTTGGGTCACTCAGTATGCTGGTTTTTTTGGATCCCATTCTTAGGCACTGAACTTTCTGTTTTTTAACCTCTGGATGTCAGAATAAGATTAAATTAAGAATGATAAAGCCAGTAAGGCTCAATTTGCAAAATCCTTTCTGCATTGCGAATGAAGTTCTTGTTGGTAGTACAAAATGCTGCTAAACTGGTACCCCGCAGCAGCTATGTTGAATGACCAGAAATGATATGTGAAACTAACCAGTGATGTTGAATTCAGAACTGGTGCTGCAGAGGTTTAGTGACACACAATTCTACCCTAGAAGTCTGACATAAAATTATGCAATCTGGGGATGGAGCAGTTGAAGAGGTGCAAGTCAAAAGGAGGGAAAGGGGTCATATAAAGATGAAGGATGGTTTAACAATACAGAAAGAATGATAAAAGGCAGAAGAGACCCAAGAGAAATAAAAACAGACTTTAACGTTACCTAAGTTTCAGTCCTCCTCCAGTAATAGCTCTTTAATTGCCATTAAAATTAAATTTGTGGGAAGAAAAATCTGATACTATATTATTTTCACACCTTCTGCCAAAATTGTTTTGTCCAAGAATGAATTTCTGGAATTTTAATTAATAAACTGTGATTATTCAGTTAATTAAGATTAGTTTACAGTGTGTGCTAATAAAAATAACACTTTTCCTAGTCTTCATTATGCTTCACACTTTAGGCTATTAATTGGAGAGAGTTTCTCTCTGGTGTTAAGGCTTTGACTAGTTTTTCATTATAACCCCTGTCTCCTTTCTCTTACTTAGCTAAAGGTGAACTAATTGGCCTGAGATTACGTGCATGTAATTTTATGATGGAGAATTTCCCTACGAAGCGTGAGTTAAATAACATTGGTTATCAGAGCTGAGGGTTTTAAACATTTGGGACCAGATCCACAAAAGGAATTAGCATATCAATGTTCAGCATTGCACCATCTAACTTTTATGCACTTAGTCACCCAGTGGAATCCATAAACACACAATTAGGTGCCTAGGCTCCCTATACAATATACAGGGAAAGATAGGCACCTAAGAATGGGATCCACAAAAATCTCTCTAAGCCACATGCTTTAAACTGCAGCATTTGACTTTGTTTCTCCTGGAGAGGAGACATGGATCTTGGTTGAATTCTGCTTCTCTGCACACATGCAGACAGCAGGGCAGCACAAATCAGCCCATAGGGCAGTTACCTGACATGCTCAGTTGCTGTTCTGAGGCTGTATATTAAGTTTTCATTGTGGTCAACTCATCTGGCACATCATACCCTAGTCACCCTCTGAGAGCTGAGCCAATCAACGCAAGGGGAGAAAGATTATAAATACAGGAGTCAAAGACAGTCCTATGGACTCAGTGGTTGATCAATGCAGATCAAGAGATGCCTCAATTTTGAGAGTTGGGTCCCAATCCCTGTACACTTTAGATACAGGTCAGTGCTATTCCAGCTTTATTTTCTAGGGAAGCCCTCTGTTAGCATAATGTTTGGTTCACTGTGGACAGCAGCGGCTCCAGGCACCAGTGCACCAAGCTGAAGAAAATTAATATAATATTGTCGCCCTATTACTTAGAATAAAGAGTGATAAATGTAACAAGATGTATTGCTATCTAGGATTCATTATTTTACACACAAGGATTAACGCATTGTAGCATAACAAATGAAAATTAAAGTTTAATTGGGAGGGGGGTGAAAGATGATAGGGGGGCTGCAATGGGCAGATGTATGTACTATCTCTTCAGTATTCCATGGAGTGACAGTGTAGTGAGTGGAGGATGGCTCATGGTTACCTATGTTACTGCATCCTGTACTTCTGATTCCTTAAGCCTGATGGTTTTATGGCCACTAGTCTACACTGGACTACAACAACACAGTTTATTCATGGGGAACCAAATCCTGGAGTCCATTCTAAGAAAAAGCCAAGGACTTTACAGATTCATAGATTCGAGGACTGGAAGGGACCTCGAGAGGTCATCGAGTCCAGTCCCCTGCCCTCATGGCAGGACCAAATACTGTCTAGACCATCCCTGATAGACATTTATCTAACCTACTCTTAAATATCTCCAGAGATGGAGATTCCACAACCTCCCTAGGCTGTTTACTCCAGTGTTTAACCACCCTGACAGTTAGGAACTTTTTCCTAATGTCCAACCTAAACCTCCCTTGCTGCAGTTTAAGCCCATTGCTTCTTGTTCTATCCTTAGAGGCTCAGGTGAACAAGTTTTCTCCCTCCTCCTTATGGCACCCTTTTAGATACCTGAAAACTGCTATCATGTCCCCTCTCAGGGCTGGTCTACACTGGGGGGGGGGGGGATTGATCCAAGATACGCAACTTCAGCTATGCGAACAGCGTAGCTGAAGTCGAAGTATCTTGGATCGAATTACCTGGGGTCCACACGGCACGGGATCAACAGCCGCAGCTCCCCCGTCGACTGCACTACCACCGCTCACTCTGGTGGAGTTCCGGAGTCAATGGTGAGCGTGTTCAGGGATCGATATATCGCGTCTTAATGAGACGCAATATATCGATTCCGGATAAATCGATTGCTACCTGCTGATACGGCAGGAAGTGAAGACGTACCCTCAGTCTTCTCTTTTCCAAACTAAACAAACCCAATTCTTTCAGTCTTCCTTCATAGGTCATGTTCTCAAGACCTTTAATCATTCTTGTTGCCCTTCTCTGAATCCTCTCCAATTTCTCCACATCTTTCTTGAAATGCGGTGCCCAGAACTGAACACAATACTCCAGTTGAGGCCTAACCAGCGCAGAGTAGAGCGAAAGAATGACTTTTCGTGTCTTGCTCACAACACACCTGTTAATACATCCCAAAATCATGTTTGCTTTTTTTGCAACAGCATCACACTGTTGACTCATATTTAGCTTGTGGTCAACTATAACCCCTAGATCCCTTTCTGCCGTACTCCTTCCTAGACAGTCTCTTCCCATTCTGTACGTGTGAAACTGATTGTTCCTTCCTAAGTGGAACACTTTGCATTTGTCTTTGTTAAACTTCATCCTGTTTACCTCAGACCATTTCTCCAATTTGTCCAGATCATTTTGAATTATGACCTTGTCCTCCAAAGCAGTTGCAATCCCTCCCAGTTTGGTATCATCTACAAACTTAATAAGAGTACTTTCTATGCCAATATCTAAGTCGTTAATGAAGATATTTAACAGAGCTGGTCCCAAAACAGACCCCTGCGGAACCCCACTTGTTATGCCTTTCTAGCAGGATTGGGAACCATTAATAACAACTCTCTGAGTACGGTTATCCAGCCAGTTATGCACCCACCTTATAGTAGCCCCATCTAAATTGTATTTGCCTAGTTTATTGATAAGAATATCATGCGAGACCATATCAAATGCCTTACTAAAGTCTAGGTATACACATCCATAGCTTCTCTCTTATCCACAAGACTCGTTATCCTATCAAACAAAGCTATCAGATTGGTTTGACACAATTTGTTCTTTACAAATCCATGCTGGCTATTCCCTATCACCTTACCACCTTCCAAGTGTTTGCAGATGATTTCCTTAATTACTTGCTCCATTATCTTCCCTGGCATAGAAGTTAAACTAACTGGTCTGTAGTTTCCTGGGTTGTTTTTATTTCCCTTTTTATAGATGGGCACTATATTTGCCCTTTTCCAGTCTTCTGGAATCTCTCCCGTCTCCCATGATTTTCCAAAGATAATAGCTAGAGGCTCAGATACCTCCTCTATTAGCTCCTTGAGTATTCTAGAATGCATTTCATCAGGCCCTGGTGACTTGCAGGCATCTAACTTTTCTAAGTGATTTTTAACTTGTTCTTTTTTTATTTTATCTGCTAAACCTACCCCCTTCCCATTAGCATTCACTATGTTAGGCATTCCTTCAGACTTCTTGGTGAAGACCGAAACAAATAAGTCATTAAGCATCTCTGCCATTTCCAAGTTTCTTGTTACTGTTTCTCCCTCTTAACTGAGCAGTGGGCCTGACCTGTCTTTGGTCTTCCTCTTGCTTCTAATGTATTGATAAAAAGTCTTCTTGTTTCCCTTTATTCCTGTAGCTAGTTTGAGCTCATTTTGTGCCTTTGCCTTTCTAATCTTGCCCCTGCAGTCTTGTGTTGTTTGCCTATATTCATCCTTTGTAATCTGTCCTAGTTTCCATTTTTTATATGACTCCTTTTTATTTTTTAGATAATGCAAGATCTCGTGGTTAAGCCAAGGTGGTCTTTTGCCACATTTTCTATCATTCCTAACCAGCGGAATAGTTTGCTTTTGGGCCCTTAATAGTGTCCCTTTGAAAAACTGCCAACTCTCCTCAGTTGTTTTTCCCTTCAGTCTTGATTCCCATGGGACCTTACCTATCAGCTCTCTGAGCTTACCAAAATCCGCCTTCCTGAAATCCATTGTCTCTATTTTGCTGTACTCCCTTCTACCCTTCCTTAGAATTGCAAACTCTATGATTTCATGATCATTTTCACCCAAGCTGCCTTCTACTTTCAAATTCTCAATGAGTTCCTCCCTATTTGTTAAAATCAAGTCTAGAACAGCTTCCCCCCTAGTAGCTTTTTCAACCTTCTGAAATAAGAAGTTGTCAGCAATGCAGTCCAAGAATTTGTTGGATAGTCTGTGCCCTGCTGTGTTATTTTCCCAACATATATTTGGATAGTTGAAGTCCCCCATCACCACCAAATCTTGGGCTTTGGATGATTTTGTTAGTTGCTTAAAAAAAGCCTCATCTACTTCTTCCACCTGGTTAGGTGGCCTGTAGTAGACTCCTAGCATGACATCACCCTTGTTTTTTACCCCTTTTAGCCTAACCCAGAGTCTCTCAACACTTCCATCTCCTATATCCATCTCCACCTCAATCCAAGTGTGTACATTTTTAATATATAATGCAACACCTCCTCCCTTTTTCCCCTGTCTATCCTTCCTGAGCAAGCTGTACCCATCCACACCAACATTCCAATCATGTGTATTATCCCACCAAGTTTCAGTGATGCCAACAATGTCATAGTTGTATTTATTTATTAGCACTTCCAGTTCTTCCTGCTTATTACCCATACTTCTCACATTTGTATATAGGCATCTAAGATAATGGTTTGATCTTGCCTCCCAGTTTTGCCCTGACCCTCCTTTCTCTCTGCCATTATAGCCCACGCTCCCTCTTGTTTCTGACCCATCTCCCAGGTCTCCATGTTCCCCACTTACCTGTGGGCTTTGCGTGTACCTGTAGAGTGTGAATACAGGAGAGGCTATAAGCACACACATTCCTTCTTGAGAATCTGTCTGTCCTTTTGGCCAGTACCTCCTGCATGGAGTTTATCCTCTATAGGCCTTTGCAGGTAGGCCTTTGCAGTCTCTCACAGGCCTCCCTGCCTGGAGAGCTATGCTCACTCCCTCCAGCTTCTTGTGCTTTCCCCTGCTGACTCAGGGTCTTCTTGCTCCCTGTAGTGTCTACAGACCTAGCTGCAGTTTCCTGGGCTTCCTTCTTTACCACTGCCACCTTCTGCTGTGTATGGGGAAGAGCCTGATTTCCCTCAAGAGGCGGTTCATTCTGTAATCAGGGTTGTCTTAGCCCCATGCCCTCCAGCCCACAGAGGAAGCCATCCTGTTACATGCTCTCTTTTTGAAACTGACTGGGAACTAGCAACATTTTACTAGGGTTTTACATACAACAGCCCTGAGATGTAACTCTGTGATGTTTTCTGAAAAGACTGAACTCTGGGCTGTGCTTCAGCAAAGAGTTAAGCTTAGGTGCAGGAAGAATGAGAGTGTAATAATTATATAAAAAATGGTATGTCCATCTCCTGTCCCTATTACACCAGCACAGTAGGTGGGGAGCCACCTAAGATAGCCAACAGCAGATGTCCTAAGCCCTACCCCTTTTAGAGAGTTAGGTACCTAAATCCAGGCTGGAGGAAGGCACCTATCTCCACTTGGTATCCTCAGCCAGGAACCCTCTCCTCTTGGAGTCAGGTGCCTAAGTCATTTCTTGAAAGAACTGCAGCAGTGCATGCCTAACTCCAAAAGCTCTGCTGTTGAAATTGTTCCACTGTGTATAAAAAAATAAATACACATAGGGCCAGAGAAAGTGAGAATGACCATAGTCTAGCGGCTAGGGCACTCACCTAAGATGGGAAACCCCTGTTCAAATCCGTTCTCTTCATCAACCAAAGGAGGGAATTGTACCTAGATTTCCAACATCCCAAGAGTGTGCCCTAACCACTGAGTTAAAGGAAGGCAGTCACCTTCCTCCTGGCCATTTTGTGTGACATTAGGTATGCCTTGAGAACACACACTGGACTGGGCCGTGCAGGTGAGATAGATGATGGAATGCCTATCTTCACTTGGTTTGAGGACCCTGGTGGGGCTTAAGCTTGAGATAGGCATGTAGGGGACTTTTAAGGAGAAAATTTAGGTGCCAAGTGATTTTAGGCATCTCCAGGGTCCAGCAACAACTGAGTGGGTTTTTTTTAGGATCTTGGGGTGATACCTAAATTTTAGATTTAGGTGCCTAATGTGGAATTTAGGCAGCTATGTCCTTTTGTGGATGTGGGCCTAGGAGATTTTTCACTTCAAAGTCATTTTAAAGGTGTTGCAGACATATAGGTAAGGAGGCAACTTTGTTTTGCCAACCTGGTTTTGGGTTGTTTATTATATAAGTTTGCCTTTCCCAAGAGATCTTACACCAGAGAAGAACAATGAAGCATCTAAGCAGTAAGAAAATCTTAGCTATCTCCTCAAATAAGACTCAAAATCAAAAGAAACCTTTCTTCAAGCTAGAGACATCAGACTCCACAGATAGTACCATGACCTTCAGCAGCAATTCAGTGAAACTGTCTTGCAACATCAGAAGTCTGCAAGTTTGGATTTGGTACATAAGACTGAGTTGCATAAAGTGGTTTGCTGAATGTTATTGAAGGAAAAATTGATAATCTCTTCTATGATATTAGAAGATATGAAGCAGATGTTTCTACTCAACAAAGATAGCAGGGCAAGATGTAATCTTTACAAACCTAATGGCTGAGATTAAGGGGTGTGTGTGTGTATGTGTGTGTGTGTTGAGGGTAGGAGGCTAGGCACAAGAATAAAATGAGGGCTAGATTCTCAGCTGGTGTAAATCAAAATGTCACTTAAAACCAGCTGATGATCTGGCCCACAACTACTGGACTTACAACTGGTGGGGTGTCCAAAGAACACCCAGTATGAATGTCCTGTAAAATGTTGAGACATTGCAAAGGGATTTTAGTCCATTCTTTCGGAAAGATTAGTTTCTCCAACAAGCTATTAGGAGTTACCTCATGAAAATGCACTTCAGCTGAACCCAGAGCAATCCTGAATACATGCAGTATGCAGATATAGAAGTAGCAAATACAACTCTATGGCTCTTAGACAGTCTTGAATTTCAATGATCCCATACTTAAATACACTTTGATTATAATTCCTCCCTGCTAAAGGGGATAGTTTTGCTGAAGTCAAGTAATTAGTCATACTAAAAATCTGTGGTAGTTCTGTATCCAGCTAGACTATATTTGGTTTGGAATATAGAGGTCATACAGAGGGTGCCTTGAAGAAGATTTATTCCATTTAGAGAGAACAGTTTTAAACTTATTTTCCACTTGAAGTTGAGGGAATCACTCTAAAACCAGAGTGATCTTTTGAAGTGCCCTCTCTGTGTTTATTTTGAGTCCCATTAAAAAGTCAACACTTTCTTTAATGCTAAACAAAACTAAGTAGTAAAACAGAAATGATAAATGAATTGAGCCTGAACTGAGTTTTGTCAGTGTCGCTTCAGTCACTACTTCTTATGCTGCTCTGCTTTCCAGAGGTGCTTTTGTTTTGCCTATTGAAATTGTATCAAAATATTGCAGAGTGATAATATAATTTACCTAGGGAGGTGGTAGAATCTCCTTCCTTGGAGGTTTTTAAGGTCAGGCTTGACAAAGCCTTGGCTGGGATGATTTAGTTGGGGATTGGTCCTGCTTTGAGCAGGGGGTTGGACTAGATGACCTCCTAGGTCCCTTCCAACCCTGATATTCTATGATTCTATCATTTAAAACACGTTTGTCAAGTTTAGACTACTAGCCCAGTTCTCTGTTCAGGGTTGAGATCTTGACTTTATCTTGATTCAGAGGAGCTAGGATTTAGTTTAGGCTATCCCAGAGTAGAGTTATTAATTAACAGTAGCATCTACATGGCCCAACTGAGATGGGGGCCACATTGTGCTAGGTGCTATTAAGACATAGTACCTGCTCCAAAGAGTTTACAATCTAATTAGAAAGACAGAGGGTGGAAGAGAAAGGAGTTATTGCTATTCCTATTTTACAGAAGTGAGCCAAAGCAAAGATTAAATGATTTGCTTTATGTCACACAGGAGTATCTGGATCAGAGACAGGAAATGAACCAAGATCTTGTCAGCCTCAGTCCAGTGCTTTAACTACATTATACTGGGAAGCCACTTACTATACTAGGTATCTTCCAGAATTAAGGATTACAATGAAAAATGATGGGATACTATTTTAGAGTTGCAAAAATTAAATCTCATGGTGCATTAAATCTCATGATACTTTCCCCAAGAGCTACAAATTCATTGCTGTAGTGCAAGTTCAAAAAGGGAATGTTAACAAAGGATGCACAGAAGTATCTATTATAAAGAAACTAAAAGTAATGCCTGCTGGGAAAAGATGACGTTTATTTTGCTTTCTGGGTAATCTTGCATTGTTGCCTTAAATTGTCCTTTGAAAATTGTCTGTTTTTCATTTTACATTTTGCACTTAATTTTTGAGTTGCACTTTTGCATTCTGTTTTGCAAATATTGAAAGCAATGAAATTGCTTTATTATTTTGTCCCATGATACATTTAAACTGAAACAGAAAATTGGGCTTAATCTCTTCATTTCAGAAAATATTAGTATTTGACTATTTTCAGAAAATTTGTAGTTAAATTTTTAGATAAGCTTTATGGAAACATGAGGAAGTCTCCATAATTTGATGTTGGATTTTAATCCCTGCCTTCCTCCAATTTCATATCTGACCTATTAGGCTATATGAATTTAAGTTGTCAGATGGAATATAGGCATTTTGTAGCAAACCTACTGGTTCATTACTGGATATTTTCTAATTAAACAGGACTGAGCCTTTTTATTATAACAAAGTAATTGTTCTTAGATTACTTCCACATTTTAATTTCTTGCAACCTTCAGCAAGGAATGCTCTGTTACTAATGCCATTTGTGCACACACATATGTACACATTTATGGGAACTCACCAAGAGCTACAGCCAATGCTTGAAACACCTTGCTTCCAAGCCTGTGGAACATGGTGCATGCTACTTAACCAGTGTACCACAAGAGTCTCAATGACACCTCATCAAGGAAGAGCTTTCAATCCCCATTGTAGTATATGGACCATGGTTATCAACCTAAATAGTAGTAAGATCTAATACAGGTTATACAAAGTTATTGCATGGAGCAGCAGCTGTTCTTATGTAAGAGTGCTCAGTATACCTGCAGACAACAAAGGGTCATCTTCCATTTTGGAAAACAGGGCTCTGCACTGCAAGTGGCTGCAGTGCACACCAGGGACTGGTTGCTGTTCTGTTTATAAAAGTAATTAAAATGTTAAATACAAAGCTTCTATGGCTTAAAGAACACGGTACAGTATGTTAGTGTAACCCTTTTGCCAGTCAGAGTTGGCAGCAGCAAGGGCCAGGTTCAGTATCTAGGGGGTCCTTTTCAACAATTCAACACAAAACCAGCTTGAGCCGCCACCCAGTGATCTGGGACAATTACATACCACACCCTTGGGCGCCTCTAAGAAGCAATACTTCCCCTTTGGCAAGCACAGAGTCTGAGTGTAGCAAAGAAACTTTTAATAAGAAAGGGGGAAGTAACTCAGCATTAATTTGGGAAAAGATTCCAAACAGGGTTCATAAACCTAGACCACGGGCAAAAGACCCACTCCCAAGTAAGTTGGGCAGTGTCCTTTTGCCTCAGATTCTTAAGTCCAGCAACAAAAAGTCCCTTCTCTGCACCCCACTCACAGTTGCTGCCCTTGGTCAGTGCAGACCCAGAGTCCAGAGGTGCATTTGCAGACTTCACCCTGGGTGGAGGGGAGATTAAGAAGGCACATTACTCACTCCACTGCCCAGGCACTCACTCGCCATTCCTCTCTGCCAGCTGCACTGCTGTCCAATTACCATGCTTCTCTGCTGAGCTCCGCTCTGATCCTCTCCACCAGTTGTCCTGCTGGCCCAGCACCACACCTCTCTATGGGGTCCACTCCAGTCCTCTCCAGCAGCCGTCTTGCCAGATGATTGCCACACCTCTCTGCAGGCTGTTGGGATGTCTTCAGGTCCCACCACTTAACACAGCTTCCAACTGTTAGTGAGGGACCCTCACTGCTGGTGCACACTGGGCAGTCTCTTGGATCAGAAACATTGTCCAAAAGCAGGTCTAACACTTAGAACTAGGTACAGTGATTTCAGCTCTGTGTTGTGTAACAAGACTCTCAAATGAGACTAAAGTAGCTCTTATATTATACAGTAAACAGAAAAAGGATCAAATGATTTCTTAGATCCTTGAACAAGACCCACACCACCAGATACAAATACCTGTCCTCACTCTTTCTCCACTCACTGGGCTTCAGAACCCATGTCCCCCATATAGCAAGTGCCATTTAGTTCAGGGTGAGTCCCTCAGTCAGGGTATGCCAAGCACAGTTCTGCTGCCCTTGATTCACAGAACAAGGATAACAACTTTGTTAACAAAACGATCCTTTGTCAACAATATAACAATAATAACAAAGTGATCATTAGGGCAAGCATTCCTATCATGCTGAGCAACTCGGCAGGGTTGGTGTGCCCATGCAAATGAGATCAGCTCCTGAAGTCCTCTTCCACAGCTCATCACTAGATGTCAGCTGTGAGCACATTCAGACCCTGCTTATATCAGCATGCTCTGATACTAGTTTGGCCATACAGTAATTGTAATAATGAGAGTCTATAAAGCATATTATTGCTTTTGAACATAATATTGTTAATGTGATGTATTCACTAGGAAAAAAGCCTATTTTTTTTTCAAATGATACTTTTTCCCTCCAGATAACAAAAAGTTTGGGTAAAAGCAAAAATATGTGTCATTCAAGTTCAGTGTTGTGATTACACTGTATGAATGGTCCAATCTTCACAAGATCTGATAGGAAGCTTGCCCCATATCTCTATAATAGCTTTGCACAAAACCACAGACCATACGTGGATACTAGTAGTGTACATCAAAATGGGTTATATAAAAAAAAATGTTCTAGACCAAACATTAAGATTAACTTCAAGGAAATCTGAGAACCTTGAAAGGAAGAAGGATTTCACCCAGGCCCCCCAAATATTGATAAAAACAAATGAATTCTAAGTTGTGACTGACTTTTTACAAAACCACACATCAGAAGTTATGAAATTGCAGAGGTAAGATAACCCCAAACATCAGGGCCAGCTCCAGGCACCAGCTTAGAAAGCAGGTGCTTGGGGCAGCCAATACAAAGGGGCAGCATTCCGTCCGTTAGTGGGGCGGCACGTCCAGGTCTTCGGCGGGAATTCGGCGGCGGGTCCCTCAGTCCCTCTCTTCCTCTTTGAGCTGCCGCCGAAGTGCCGCCAAAGAGGAAGAGAGGGAGTGAAGGACTCGTTGCCAAACTGCCGCCGAAGAATGAAGCGGCACGATTGAGATGCCACCGAAATGCCGCCAACTGGCTTTTCTTTTCTTTTTTTTTGGCCGCTTGGGGCGGCAGAAAACCTGGAGCCGGCCCCACAAATGATATCAATTCTGCCTCATATTTCTGTCTATTTTCTACTTAAAATTATGGCATAGCGTCCCCCTCTAACATTGACAATAAGAGTCACATGACCCCGTTATGGTGTACCATACTGATTATACTAATGTTTACATCAGCCCCCACTAGACAATCACAGGTTATCCTCCAATACACACTCCCTTGACAAGTTAGTAACATTTCCTTTCTTATAATTCATAGACAAATTTACATTCAATCCTCATCTACCAGTCACTGGATGGACTGTGAGCATAGCAAGGGAAAAGGTAAGATTCCTCAGGGTGCCTTAATTCTGTACTCCCGTGCTTTCCAGTGTTTGGTTTGGGTAATCTACAACATAGTTCTCTAATGTTCATTGGCTTTAAATTACTGATAGTATCTACAATCTTAATTCCACCGTAAACAATGGCTTGGAATGGTTATTGTGAGCAGCAGTTGTGAAGTATGTCTCTTAACTATGCTTTGCACTTAGCTATTGCAATCAAACCCTCTAGTTGATGCAATTTCTCTTAGCTTTATTTGGACCTCAGATAATGACTTTTTAGTAATAGCATTACACAATGAAATTGAACTGTGAAAAACAAAAAGATGCACTGCTGAGTGATATCTATGTCTTGTATAAAATAATCATTGTTTTTTCCATAAGCAATAACATTGTTTGGCTTTCAAGGGTGATGGTAATTTTGACTCTTTTTGACTCAAGCAGCTAGTCAAAGTTGGGGGTCCTGCAGATATCTAGCTGGAAATTGATGGAGTTGGGTACTTTTTTGATGCAGTCTTGCCTTTTACAAGGAATACATGAAGTCCTGCTTCTTCAAATGCAGGAGAACTAAGAACAAAAGAATAGTTTCTTAGCCTACAGCCCCAAAAATGTCACCCAAAAAACTCTCTAGTTTTTGCCAAGGTCATACACTGTACTTACAGGCTCCTGCTTGGCCTTCTTTCTTCTGCGTTTCTCTGTTCCTGTGTGTTCTGCTCCTACCTAGTCAGAATACTTGTGGGGCAAACCCACAACTGGGCCAGGGTTGCTCATTCAGTAGCTCTGATTCATCACTCTAGCAGAGCCTGCAGTGATTCAAACTTCAGGGATGCTGCAGCTGACTATCCCTCGGCAGGGCCCAGGTCAGATGACTGCAAAGCACAGATATTTCACCCTTATATTCACAACTGCAAGTTATTCTGTGTAACAGCACCACTCAGCTAGGAACCCTCCTGCTGCCTTGCAGTGTTACAGACTCCAGAGGCTTCCAGCCTGCCCTTGATCCTGTCTCTGTCCCTATTATTGCTCAAACCTTGTCAGAGCCTGCTTCAGCCTTGTCTGTGCCCTATTCTGACCCTGGTCCAGCCCTGTTCTTGACCCGCTCCAGCCCTGCATCTGCCTCCTGACCCCCAGACCCTTGGACTGAATCCAGTCTGGCTTTGACCTTCCGCCAGTTCCCTGACTCTGGCTATGATCCTGATTGGGCTTATCTATGGACACTGAACCGTGTTCTGACCCATGGCTTGCCTCCAGATCCTGGTTTCAGTGCTGTCTTTGGCCTGGTCCTGACCCAATGTCCGGCTTTGACCACTGCTCCAACCACCAGGTCTGACTGCTTAGGACCTAAAGCCTGACCGTTTGCGCAGACTCCACCGTACTGGACCCCAGGGCCTAGAGGGAGCTCCTGTGTGCTGCAGCCTTGGAGACTGCATCCCTACTCCAGAACCAAATTGCCAAGCTCCAGTTAAAGAATGCCTCCCTCCGAATGCAGGTCTAGACTCCGCCAGCACCCTCAGGCCCACCCATAGTGGCAGCCCTAGAGCATAGTCTGAAAATCCCTTGCCAGAGTGGTTTGATGGTGACTGCCGAAAGTTTTGAGGGTTTATTAACCAGTGCTGCTTGCTGTTCCTGAAGTGGTGATCCTTGTATGCAGATGATCAGATGAAGATTGGCCTGGTTATCAGCCTGCTATCTGGCGAAGCCTAGATTGGTATCACCCATCCTGGAATGGGTTGACTTGATGCTTGACAGCTTTGAAGACTTTATCCACTTCTCCTCATTAATATTTGATGACCCCAACAGAGCCTGCACCACCTAAGCAGTCCTACAGTTCTATACAGGGTTTGTGACCTGTCTCCAACTATGCAGCCCACTTCTGGCACCTGGCCGTTGATATGGCCTGATCCACCATTTTCATCGGGGACTGAACAACGCCATAAAGGACAAACTGACTCAAATTGCACCCCCCCACACATACACACCGGCTAAGTTACTACCCCACAGTGAGATCTGCATAAGTGTTGAGAACCAGCTGCTCAGGCATCTCTGGGAAAAGAAACAGGCTTCCCTCCATTCCCAGCCTAGTATTGAGGGCCCCTGTGCATGCTCTTTGTCCAGTTATAGACCTGATTGACAGCATCAGGGGGCACCTCACAGATCAAGATAAGGAGTACTGGTGCCAAAATGGCCTCTTCCTGTACCTCAGGGAAGTGGCCATTATGCTTCAGGGTGCCGCCACAAACCCCAACCCACTAAGATGCAGGGAGACCTCCCCTTCCAGCCCCAGAAGAATGGTTGCAGCTGGACATAACCAGACAGTACCCCAAACGAATCCCTCTGCTGCTTACATGTGCCCCTGTCCAAACAACGCCCTGCCAACTGCACCTTCAGATCCCCCTTCAGCTCCAGGTCCAAGCCAAAGTGAGCTGTACCCCACTCGCATTGAGTGACTCAGACTGTCTGGCAACTTTATGGACTTGACCTTTCCATGAGCCAACCACTTGTCCATCTGGGGGAAGCTTGTCCCAGAGCAGGTGAAGACTATTTATGGCAGTATGCTGACTTCTGGGCCAATTTCCTATGAGACAGCACCTCTCTGTGTTGAGTTCTGGGACTGCCAGAAATTATGCAGTTCAACCTGATCTTTTTGCTACACTTTCAGGTCATATTGGGCCTCCCCTGGGTCTCCCTCCACAATCTGAGCATTTTCAGGGTGGTGTGTGGGGGGAGGGGGGTCTGGTTTGATTCTGGGGCTTGCTGGTTGTGGTACATAGGAAATTCCAGTGAGGTGAAGATGAAACTGGCCCCTGGGAAAGTAACCTCCTTGCTTAGTGCTAAGTGGTTCCTTAATTCCAGCCAAGTATCATAACCTTGTGAACGTGTTCAATATGAAGAATGCTGATGTCCTACCCCTCGCTAACCCTACAACTGCCCTTATAGACCTCCAAAATCCCTTGTGGGCACATTTATCCTTTATCAGAACCCAAGCTCAAGGCCCTGCGAGATTACCTGTATGAAAATCTGGCTAAGAACTTTCCTCAGCCCTCCAAATTCCCTGCTGGAGCCCCCATCCTGTTTGTTAAAAGGACAGGACACTCTCCTGCTGATCAACGAGCTGCTAGAATGGTTTGGCATAGCAAAGGTCTTCCCAAAGCTACATTATTGGCCTGGAGGCCGCAATGGCAAGCCCAATGCACTGTCCCACAAGGGGGAGTACCTTGATGGCAAGGAAGGGCCATCAGAACTTTCCATCATCCTGCCAGTGTGCTAGTGAAAATTGACCTTTTAGCCCTCATGAAATCATAGAATATCAGGGTTGGAAGGGACCTCAGGAAGTCATCTAGTCCAACCCCCTGCTCAAAGCAGCACACCCCAACTAAATCATCCCAGCCAGGGCTTTGTCAAGCCTGACCTTAAAAACCTCTAAGGAAGGAGATTCCAGCACCTCCCTAGGTAACCCATTCCAGTGCTTCACCACGCTCCTAATGAAAAAGTTTTTCCTAATATCCAACCTAAACCTCCCCAATGCAACTTGAGACCACTAATCCTTGTTCTGTCATCTGCCACCACTGAGAACAGTCTAGATCCATCCTCTTTGGAACCCCATTTCAGGTAGTTGAAAGCAGCTATCAAATTCCCCCTCGTTCTCTTCTGCAGACTAAATCCTCTCTGTCAAGCAACCAATTTGTGACTAAATAGATTTTGCCCAATGTCAAGCCTGACCCAGGTTTCTCTGTTAGAAATGGAGTACTTCTTTTCAAAGAGTGGTGTTTATGCCCCCAAAGGCCTGTCCCATCTCACTATTCTTTGACTGTGCCATGACTAACCTCCAGCTGGCTATTTTGGACATTGGAAGACCATGACTTTGGTGATTGCATGACTTTTCTGCTGGCCAGATTGCACACCTCTGTGAGATCATAAATTGACTCATGCAAGATATATGGCACTATGAAGGTCCTGCACACTAAACCCCATACTAAACCCCTCAGTGATGTGGTCCCCCTACGTACTCTTTCCTGACCCTGGGAATCTGTATCAATGGATTTTTGTGGTACTCCCTAACACCCAAAACCATACCATCATATTTGTAGTTGTAGACCTCCTATTCAACATGTCCTACTTCATGCCCTTCTGTGAGTTCTCCACCACAGAAGTGAGAGCCCATCTCCTCTTTGACCACATTTTCAAACTTCATGGGTTACTGTCCAATATCATGTCAGACCGTGAACCGCAGCTCATCTCCCAGTTTCGTCAGGAGCTCTCTGGACTCTTAAACATTGACCTACATCTCTCCACCTCTTATCATCCCCAAATGTACAGCCAGTCAGAATCAAGTTTTAGAACAATACCAGTGGGGCTTTATTAATTTCCCCCAGGATGACTGTGTTCAACTCCAACCCTTTGCAGAGTCATCTATAATAATTGCAAGCATAAGTCCACCCACTAACGACCCTTTTTCTCCAAATATGATGTCTATCCCTGGTTCCACCCAACCCTACCCTCAACTTCTCACATCCCGTCACCCCTGATTTGGTCAAACACTCCATTGTAACCAGGAGGAACTAGGTTCCCAGCTGGATACTTCTAAGGCAGATTGTAAGCGGTTTGCTGACTGCTGCCTCCAGGTTAACCCTCCCATCACTATCGGGGAACAAGGTGTGGCTATCCACACTGTGACGGGTTGGGTCACAGAGACCCTCCTGGGACTGCCACCTGATGTGCTGGGACTACCTCTGAGCCCGTTTTCCCTAGCAGCTTGGGACTTCAGTACCTTGCCTTGTTGAGCCAGACACACTAGCCTGCCACAAACAGAGACCCAGGTCTGAACCACATCCCCCAAAAGCTGCAGGCTTAACTGAAAACAGCGTAAGAAGTGCTTCTGTCTCTAGCACCCAGATACCGAGTTCCCAATGGGATCCACACTGTAAATAAATCTGTTTTACAGCTCCTGGAGGGTTTTGTCTCTTCCACTCCATAACAGTCAGTTCATGCGTCTGGGCCTCAATCTGGGCCGGTATTTCTCTGTCTTTTAACTCAAGGGCTAGTCTCTGGGTTTCCATGACTCTTTTGTGAGCAGCTTCCTCCCTGGCTGCTGCAGTCTCCTCCCTGGCTGCCTCTGATTCTTTGAGCCTCAATTGAAACTCGAAGTCCTTTGCCTTCTCTTCTGCTTCTAGTCTGGCCAGCTCTAGTTTTGTAGCTGTCTCACTGGCAGTCATTTTCCTGCTTTCTTGTGCTTATTTCCTTCAACCGAAAGAAACAAACAGAAAATAACAAACCAGTATCCACTTTGTCTGGTCTCCAGTCACCACACTCAAAACTCACTACCAGTATTTCAAAGCAATCAACTGCACAGATCTTGCTCAAGTACGCCACTGTGACGGGTTGGGTCACAGAAATTCCTTTGGGACTGCCACCTGATGTGCTGGGACTACCTCTGAGCCCATTTTCCCTGGCAGCTTGGGACTTCAGTACCCTGCCTTGTTGAGCCAGACATGCTAGCCTGCTGCAAACAGACCCAGGTCTGAACCACATCCCCCAAAAGCTGCAGGCTTAACTGGAAACAGCTTAAGAAGTGTTCCTGTCTCTAGCACCCAGATACCGAGTCCCCAATGTATAAAACTGATACAGAGTAAACACATAAATTGTTCGCCCTCTATAATACTGATGGAGAGATATAGATAGCTGTTTGCTCCCCCAGGAATTAATTACATGCTCTGGGTTAATTAATAAGTAAAACATGATTTTATTAAATATAAAAAGTAGGATTTAAGTGGTTCCAAGTAATAACAGACAGTACAAAGTAAGTTACCAAGCAAAATAAAATAAAACACACAAGTCTAAGCCTAATACAGAAAGAAACTAAATGCAGGTAAATCTCACCCTCAGAGATGTTCCAATAAGCTTCTTTAACAGACTAGACTCCTTCCTAGTCTGGACCAGCAATCAGTCACACATCCATAGATATTGTCCTTTGTTCCAGTTTCTTTCAGGCATCTCTTTGGGGTGGAGAGACCTGAAAGAAGGCCTTTAAGCCAGCTGAAGACCAAATGGAGGGGTTTCCAAGGCCTTTTATATTCTCTCTCTTGTGCCACATCATAGCCACAAGATGGGGTCTCTAGTCACCTGGGCAAGTCACATGTCTATGAATGATTCAGCTTTTTGCAGGCCGACACCATTGTTTACATGTTAGTTTGAACATTCCCAGGAAAGCTGAGATGTGGATTGGTGTCTCCCAAAGTCCATTGTTAGTTAAGTATTCTCAATTACTTAAATAACCCCTTCACACTATGTTGACCAAATCTGTCGTATGTGCTTCCTACAGCAAACACTTTAAATACAAGCATAGAGCCAACACTCATAACTTCAGATATAAAAATGAGACATGCATACAAATAGGATGAATATATTCAATAGATTATAACCTTTGCAAAGATATGTTACATGGCATATCTAGCATAAAACATGTTTCAGTGATGTTATATTTACACTCATAAGCATATTTCTGTAAAGCATTATGAGGTGCAATATCACAAATACATCAGTTGCACACTTCCTGTCCCTTCTGTAATCTCAACTACCAGTACATTGTTCCCCTCCTCATCACTCAGCAAATAAACCCAGTCACTTTCCATCCCAAGCGACCCCACATGATGTGAGTACACTCTGTGTTCCATATCTCCCTACTGAGGATGCACATCTACAACCGCCTGCTGGGATGAACTCAGGATCCTCCTCCTCTGGTCATAGTGCAAGGTCAGGAAGAATACCTTGTGAGTCAAATCCTACATTCCAAGATCCTCTGAGGAAAAGTTCCTGTACCTTGTGGATTGGGAAGTTTACAGCCCAGTGGAGCATTCATGGGAGCCAGCAAACAACATCCATGCCCGTGACCCACTCCGTGTGTTCCACCTGTCCCATCCTGACAAAACCAGCCCAGAGATGCCTGGGAATCAACCTTGGGTGGGAGGAAGGGTAATGTGAGGCAAACCCCACAGCAGATCAGGGCTGCTCACTAAGTTACAATGACTCATCTCGCCAGCAGAACCTGGATGACTCAGCCCTCAGGCATGCTGCAGTAGCCTATCCCTGGGTAGGGCCCAGGTCAGATGATCCCAAAGTACAGGTATTTCACCCTCATTGTCAGAGTTGTCTGTGTAACAGCAACACTTAGCTATGAACACTCCTGCTGCCTCGTGGTGTTAGACTCCCAGCTTGCTCTCGATTCTGTCCCTGTTCCAGCCTTGTCCATGTCATATTCTGACCTTGTTCCAGCTCTGTTCTTGACCCACTCCAGCCCTGTACCTGTCTCCTGACCCCCAGACCCTTGGCCTAACTCCAGTCTGGCTTCAGACTTCAGCCTGACTCTGACTACAATCCTGATTTGGCTTGCCTATGGACCTTTACCCCAATTAGGACCCATGGCCTGTCCCCAGACCCTGATTTCAGTGCTGCCCTTGGCCACATCCTGACCCTATGTCCAGTTTCAACCATCACTCTAGCCACCTATCCTCGCCACCTAGAACCCAGAGCCTGACAATACCCAGTGGCACCCTCCACCTACCTGGTGCAAGTTTCTGGCCCTACTCTATTAGGCCTTGTTTTGGGTGTGGCCCCATAAGTGTTTCTTACAACTATCTTAAGTAAAGGGCACATTCACATATCAGGTGAGCGACAAAGATGATAAAAGGGACAGAATGCAAGCCATATCAGCAAAGGCTGATGGAACTGGGTATGTTTAATTTGGGAAAGAGGAAATTAAGGGGGGACAAGATAGTGGTTTGAAACTACTTGAAAGGTTGCCATAAAAAAGATGGAGAAAAATTGTTCTCTCTTGCCACAGAGGGCAGGACAAGATGGGTTCAAACTACAGCATAGTAAATTTAGATTAAATCTCAGGAAAAACTTCCTAGCTGTAAAAACAGTAGGGCAATGGAACAGACTGCCTAGGGAGGTTGTGGAAGCTCCTTGACTGGAGGTTTTCAAAAGGAGGCTGGAGAGTCATCTGTCTTCGATGGTTTAGACCCAACAAATCCTGCATCTTGGCAGAGGGTTAGACTAGATGACCCTTGAAGTCCCTTCTAACCCTATGGGTCTATGATACGGGGCAGAAAGTGCTTTAGCTTGGTCCTGATCTAGCAGCACATACATGCGAAGCAAGAAACAAGTGGTTTTCGAGGCTTGTTGAGATTTGTTAGAGTCACAGTACTTGGGGAGCTGTTTGCAAAGGGTAAGGAGATTTTAACAAAACAGGACATAGCCACTCCAAGGAGTGAGGGGATGAAAGGTTAACATCCTTCTAAATGTACATTACTCTATGCTTGAGTGAATTTTTAAAGCCAAGTATTCTAAGAGTCTTATGAGTCTAAGAGTAGTTCAATTGTATAAAATTATGCCTGCTTACATTATCCATCTGACTGATTCGCAATCTGCAGTAATATCAGCTGCATATTGAATGATGAGCCTAGACTAATTTCATGTAGAACTCAGAGAGCTGACTACATAAGGCCAACTTAGGGAAGTACCTGCATCTGTAAAGATCATTTATCCCTTTTGTCTTACTTGGAAATATAATGAGAATTATATTCAGTAATGTTTTTACCATATGGGTCAGTTATTGTTAGTTGACCAGTGAAATAAGGAACTAAAGTGCTGTATCAGCAAAGCTGTTTTAGTGGTAGTTTCTGATATCACCATTTCAAAATCAAGTTATGTTTTTTACCCATTAAGTCTACTTTGTTCCCGCACATTAAGACTAAAGTGGTTGAATGTTGCAATGCAATATTTGTGAGCTGATTTTTCGAGTTCTAAACTGCTGTTTGATTCTGCTATGTGCCTTCCGCTTTCGTAGTCACTTTTCAGACATTCACACGAATGTGGTTTTTTCCCCCACTAATGTTTAGGCTTTTGTTTATGGGCTTGTTCATACTAAAGTCAATGGTGAAACTTACACTGATTTCAATAGAGCAAGGTTAGGCCCCATAGGAATACTTTTATTTCTTGAAAACAATGATATTGTATAAGACTATGAACATCCAATATTTCCTATTCTAGTGCTCAATAGTTCAGTCTGGGAAGAGAAACAATACTATGAATCTTAAGGGTTGTCTGCGCACAAGTGTGAACTTGTTTATTTAAACGGATGCCAACCCTTGTGTGGACACTTATTCTGGATTTAAAAAGTCTTATTTTGATTGAGCTTAAACCTGTTCCTTATTTAAATTTATTTTAATTCCTAATTTAAACCTGTTCCTAACTTCAGCTAAACCAATCCACATTGCCTTTTGCACTGTAATCTAAATCAGTTTAAAAAGTCCACCTTTAGTTGAACTGGTGCAACTGTGTGTGTAAACAAGACCTTAGCTCAGAAATCCTCTGTTATGGTCAGAAGACTATTCACTTTTGCCCAAAATGTTGAACCATAGGTATTCACGAGCAAGTAGTCTGTTTTCCAGTGGTTTTAACTAAAAGGAAAGATTTTAGAAAGTAGAGAGGAAAAAATCATGAACACACTATGTGTTAAATATTAAACACACTCACACTAAAGAGTGAGCTAGCATGGGCTCTCATCTTAATTACAGTGAACATTGCTTTAGCAGAGGAAAATGTTATTTTGTAGAAAATCCTGTGCTTCAGTCAGTGCTGCCAACTTGTCTGTCTTTCAGTATTCCAGAAAGGAGTATATCTCCAGCATCATTCCTCACTTGTAGTCAATGCACAACCCTAGAACTGTATAAGCAAAGGCCAACATTTTCAACATGATTAACAGGAGATACTCAGTTTTCAGATACCTGGCTTGAGACACCTTAAAAGTGGTCTGGTGTTTGGAGAGCATGGTGCTCAGCACTGTCTAGAAAAAATCAGATTATTTTCTTTTATTTATTTCAATTAAAATAACTATAACTATGCCTATCCAAGGCTCGAGGCACTCTAACACACCCTTAACCACCACAATTAAAGGTGTTGAAACTGGAGGCACTCAAAATCACTGTCCTTTTGAAAATCCTGGACAAAGTAAATGGCCAGTTTGGGTTTGTGAATCTGAGGTGAAATTATGGTCCTATTGAAGTTGGTGGGGATTTTTCCATTGACTTCAACAGAGCCACGATTTCACCCCCAATATGCAGTCTTCATCAGCATGCTGTAAGTAACTGTATCCTTTAGTTCATCTATCAATGCAGAAATACAGTTTCAATGTTATAATACATACAAGTTAGTTCAAACACTACTTTCTGCCAATTAAAGGCACTAATTCTGATCTCCATTATGTTGGTGCAAGTCCAGAAAGAGCCTTCATTGACTTTCTTGCCATTTTAAAAAGTTTTTTAAATCTTTAAAAATTGATTTTTTCCCTTGCAAATATCTAAAAGTGTAGCAGGCGTTTTAATATCTCCATCATTTGGGGGATCCAATTGTACTACTGCCATACTTTACTATACATTCAGAAAGACCTGACTCGCCTATAAATGAAAAATATGCTCACATTCAATATAAATGAGATACATGGGACAAAGTTCTAAACTAAACATACATTTCAAATGACTTAATAATGCCACATAGATTCATAGACTTAAGGTCAGAAGTGGAAGTACTCATGGAAATCCAATCTCCCTTTAAAAATGTCTAGGTCACGGGTGGGCAAACTACAGCCTGCAGGGCGTGTCTGGCCCATCAGACCTTTTAATCCATCCCTCAAGCTCCCGCCAGGGAGAGGGGTTGGGGGCTTGCCCTGCTCCACATGTGTCGTGGCTCCGCACAGCTACCGGAAGCAGCTGCATGTCTCCCCTACGGCTCCTACATGTAGGGTCAGCCAGGGGACTCCATATGCTGCCCCTGCCCCAAACGCCAGCTCTGCAGCTCCCATTAGCTGGGAACTGTGGCCAATGGGAGCTGCAGGGGTGGCACCTGTGGACAGGGCAGTGTGTAGAGCTGCCTGGCCGGCGCCGCGCCTCTGCGTAGGAGCCGGAAGGGGGACATGCTGCTGCTTCCGGGAGCTGCTTGACGTAAGTGCTGCCCGGAGCCTGCTTCCCTGACTTCCTCCCATGCCCCAACCACCTACCCCAGCCCTGATCCCCCTCCTGCCCTCCAAACCCCTTGGTCCCAGCCTGGAGCCCCCTCCCACACCCTGAACTCCTCATTTCTGGCCTTACCCCAGAACCCGCACGCTTAGCCAGAGCCCTCACGTCCCCCAGCACCTCAATCCCCAATTTCATGAGCATTCATGGCCCGCCATACAGTTTCCATACTCAGCAGGGCCGGCTCCAGGCACCAGCCTGCAAACAGGTGCTTGGGGTGGCCACTCCGGAGAGGGGCAGCAAGTCAGGTATTCGGCGGCAATTTGGCAGATGGTCCCTCACTCCCGCTGGGAGCCAAAACCCTGGAGCCGGCCCTGATACTCAGATGTGGCTCTCAGGCCAAAAAGCTTGCCCACCTCTGGTCTAGGTGGAAAATATGAAATTGAATGAATTCCATGTCTCTTTTTGCATCAGGTTTATAATTTCACCCTTGAAATGCCACTATAATTTATGCCAAATTATTATACACCAGGAACTAAATTTCTTCAGGTCTCTCTCCATTTATAATGCTGATAGAATTTACTGTAGTACCAAGAGTTCCTATCAAAACCCAGACTGAGCAAACAATAGAATATTTCAATGAGTTTAAAGAGATCTATTTCTAAAGTGTATTTGGCAGGAAACTAATTTGAAGTTTAAATCTTAATTGGCTGAGTTGCAGTTTGGATACCCATAAATAATGCAGATCTGAACTCATCTGCACTCAACATTTGCTGTCTTGTGCTGGTGTTGTTATGGGTGACTCTCCATGTCCAATCAAATGAAAATGTAAGGACGCAAACATAACACTTTCTGCACTATTTTCTTTTGTGAAGACTCATTTGTACACTATCCACACATCAACAGAAACACAAAATACTTAACATTGGCTTTCATGTGTTTTCCAAAATACTAGCTTGAAGCTTCATTCTGAAAATAGGAGATGCTTTTAAATGTTTATAGCATATTTGAGTAATGAACAACATGGCTGAATTAGCCTCATAATTATGGTGAGTAATCAAAAAATATTGTTTGCTTCCTCCAGCATATTTTGGGTATCATTTGAAAAGCTCACTCTTGCGCTTAGCTTTATACATTGCCAAGAATGGTCTAAAGGCCTTACACATGCTCAACTCTGCTGCAATACAGTAGGAAATACTTGAGGACTTCTATTGGAAACCATCTGGCAGCAAATAAGTGGGAAAAATTAAAGCACTTATTTTCTATACCAAGTGCCCCTTTAGAGTATGCTGTCTGTTCATGTTGTTGTTCGCCCAGCTGCCATGTGGAACAAGATGTGCTGCAGCTATTCTGGGACCACAAATTGCATATCTAAAAAGATAGATAATATAATTCGTGATTCAGTGGCTGAGGATTTGTGACAGTTTAAAAAAATAAAGAGGACATTATGGTTGGGTTGTGTGATACACCCACACTCATCTGGCAAGAGAAGTATATAACATAATCTCCCATGTATCTCCCCCACAGAAAAGAGTGGGTGTTGTTGTTTCTGAACACAATTTTTATAATTAAAAGCATGAGTCATGTTCATGTAATGCCAACAGACCCCAGTCGTCGGGATTGAACCTGGGACCTCCGGAGCTTAGTGCATGAGCCTCTACAGTATGAGCTAAAAGACAACTGGCTGTTAGCTAAGAATGTAGGGGAGACTCATTAATATATATAAATCTCTCTCTATCTCTCCACCACTAGATGGGACAGAGCACCACATCCAGGAGATGTGTGGGTTACATTAGGAACTATGAAAGCATAATTTTTAAAAAAAAACACAGGCTGACCCTATAAAAAAGAATTGCAAGGCATTAAGGGTGAGAACCTTAATGTAAAGAATATATGGAACAGATTTGCCTTGAATAACACTGCTCTACAGCCAAAATGCTTCTGAAATAAATGTAGTCAAACTTTACTAATTCTGGATCACTGAGAATGAAAATGATGCTTAAATTGTTGATTGGCTCTAGTTTTCAAGATATGCTATTGGGTCAGTATATACGACCCTTGACTTGGGAATGGTGGAGGATACGTGAGTTATAAAGGGAAGGGATCTCAATTTAAACCAGAAATGACTAAAATACCTCTTTGATTGGATCTATGAATAAATCTATGACTGGGTTTGGACAGTACTTGCTTTTTAGGCAAAACAATGAATGATGCAATCTGAAGCTGGTATTGCGTCATACATAATATGAATTGCATCATGTTATTCCTAGAAGTCATGGATGATGCGGTCATAATGAAGCTTACATCACTCTGCTGAAAAAATTGCCCTATATCAGCTCTAGAAATCATACAGTGTCGTGCTCTCTTATTTGTCAGTGTTTGATTTTGCAAAGGGACACATTTCTGTTTAGCCAAAGTGAGCAGAGATGCCTGGTACTTGTGTGAACAGTGCAGATAACTTCTGCTATGTTTGTGGTGAAGTGACTTTTGCATCACAAAAGCACAGTATAACCAGTATGGTTAAGAAAGCCTATCACCTTTATTTTGGCTGCAAAATTGGAGATCAGGACAAGAGGTGGGCCCCACACATATGCTGCAACACTTGTGCAACAAATCTTCACCAGTGGTTGAACAGGAAAAGGAAATCTATGCCTTTTGCAGTGCCAGTGATTTGGAGAGAGCCAACAGATCATACCAGCAATTGTTACTTCTGCATGGTACCTCCAGTTGGGAAAGGTGTGTCAAAGAAGAAAAAGTGGACTGTGCATTATCCAAACATTCCATCAGCTATACTCCCAGTACCCCACGGAGAAGGACTGCCGGTTCCTGATACACCAGAATCATTCTCACTTGAGTCAGTTGAGGAAGAGGAAGAGGATGAAACTTCTGGTCCTGAACCATCAATGTCACAGGACCCACATTTTCTCCCATCCTCCTCCTCTGAACCACACCTCATAACACAAGGTGAACTGAATGACCTTGTCAGGGATTTGGAACTACCCAAGAGTAAGGCAGAGCTGTTGGGCTCCAGACTACAGCAGTGGAATCTCCTGGCAGGTGACTATTGCTGGACAGTGACAAGAGATGCTCCATTTAATGAATACAAGAGACAAGCCAAGACGCGCCGAGTAGACACTGAATAGGACTAAACTACGTACAGAATAGATTTTTGCCTTTTGTTTCATAATAAATTTTATTTATATAACCCTTTTGCTGATTTTTAAAGTGTTACATAAACTGGACAGGTGAAATATCATGTAAAGCAACCATCAACACATGAAAAGACCTAGGTTTACAATTTATGATTAAAACTCTACTATCTACACAATATACATAGACATAAAATGTAAAAACTTAACTATCTTAGGAACAGTAGCCAATCAGTTGTTTTAATTGTCATATTTGAATTCAGCACATCAAAATACATAATAAATAGCATATTTTATCTCTGAAGCAGACGACTTCTCAAAAATTGTAGACCAGTGTAATAAACAATGAATGATTCCTTCCAGCCCTCAAAAATTAGAAAAGCTATCCATCTCCATTTATGCCAACCTATGAAGTCAATAAGAGAATGGTTCAGATCATATGAGACACTTTGCCTGAGGACCCCAGGCTGGGCATTCCCCTTCCCAAGAACAGACACCAAAATGGCTAAATGAGCGTATTGTTAATCACCTAGGAAAGAATCTCTTGTAATTTGCACTTTCTCCCTCCCAACCTAGTTAAAAAGAACTGCAGTTTACCAAGCCACGGTCACACCCTGCTTTCCTATGCAAAGTGGCCCACTGTACATTGTGTGGATCAAGAGGTGGGTGTTGAAGTAGCAAGTTAAGCAAACTAGAAATGTGGGTGTACGAATGATGGTCAAATTGGATGAACTGCCTGTTATCCCAAGAAATCCAAGCCAAATGTTTTCACCTCAAATTATAAACCATACATTGTTTTCTCTGTAAATCAAGTATCAGAGGGGTAGTTAGTCTGTATCCACAAAAACAACGAGGAGTCTGGTGGCACCTTAAAGACTAATAAATCTATTTGGGCACTCCATGCATCTAAAGAAGTTCGTTCTTTACCCATGAAAGCTGATGCCCAAATAAATCTGTTAGTCTTTAGGGTGCCACCGGACTCCTCATTGCTTTTGTAAATCAAGTATACCATGGATCATCTGTCTTTCACCCCAAATTAGAAGCTGCACATTTGTTTGCCTTGTGAGTCAGATCTACATCCTTCCATATGTTAATAATAGAGAGACAAAGTGTATGAGGGCATATTTTTTTATTGGACCAAATTCTGCTGGTGAGAGAGACATGCTTTCAAGCTACACAGAGCTCTTCGTCATGTCTGGGAAAGGTACTGAGAGTGTCACAGCTAATTACAAGATAGAACAGATAGTTTACCATAAGTAGTTGGCACATATTCTAAGGAATCACTCAAGGTGAAGAGGCCTGTTAACACCCCTGTAGTCATAGGACAAAAAGGCGGGGGGGGGGGAAGGTTAGTGGGTTACAAATTGTTGTAATAAGTCATACATCCATAATTTATTAAGACCATGTTTTTTAGTGTCTAGCAAAGTTATTAATTTAAGCTCCCAGGCTTATCATTTGAAAGTGTTGTGCAGGTTTGCTTTGAGGATGAGGAATGATAGGTCAGATATAGAGTGATCACTTTGTGAAAAGTGTTCACCCAGAGGTGATAGGGTATCTTTCTCTTTTATCTTTTTCCTGAGCAAGATCATTCGAGAGCATAGTGATTGTCTGGTTTTGCCCATCTAGTTGTTGGGGGTATTTAGAGCACTAGATGAGGTACACCACATGTTGTAATAGGCTTGTGTAGGACCCAGGGATCTTGAAAGGTGTGTTTGCTGCGGTGGGGGTGTTGATCATTGCAGCAGTGGTGATATGTTTGCAGGTTTTGTGTCTGTTGTTCTGGCAGGATCTGGTGCTGCTCTGATTTGGTGTGTCCTGCTGTATGGGGAGTTTGTTTCTGGAGAGTTTGGGGGGTTGTTTGAATGATAGAAGAAGGGGTTCAGGAAAGATTTCTTTCAGGATGAGGGCCTCATCATTGTAGTTGTTTGATACCCTGCATAGGTTCCAATGTGGAGTGCTAGGTGACAACGAGGAGTGTTTTTTCAGTGAGAGGGGAATTTATTTCTGTATTATAGCAGTGCTCTCAGGTTATTTGGGTGACTCACTCCATGATGGGATCTACTTCTCTGGTGGAGTGTCCTTGTTTGGTGAAGGTGATTTTGAGCATGTTAAGATGTATCAGACTTTCTCCTTGGAGCATATTCTGTGGTATCTGAGTGCCTGGCTGTACCCATAACAGATTTCTTCTTGTGTTTGGGGTGGTTTCTGGATCGATGAAGATAAGTGTGGGGATCTGTGGGTTTCTTGTGTATAATTTTCTGTAAGGTTCTATAGGATGTTTTTTTAAGCTGACTGTGTCCAGGAAGTTGGTACTAGAATGGGAGTATGGATGGTAAGTATCTCACCAGTCCCCAGGGTGAGGAGGATAAGAAGATTGTATTTCCCCTTCTATTCTTTAGCTAAATAACTATAGATTATCTTGCTGAGTCTACACTCTCTTGTGAGACCTCAAGTAACCACACTTTAGATTTTAACTCCTTTATAAATTCAAGCAAACAGGTCTAAAAGATTGAAAAGAATTATTTTAAGCAATTGCTTGTAATATTCTAAACTTGATCCTTTTGGACAATCAAGTCTAAGAGTAGTAACCATACTTAAAATGTGCCTGAAAGACAAGTACACACTTAGAAGTGTGATAAATGTGTTAAGAATTGAGAATTTATGATCATAAGTATACATAATGTGACAAAATTCCTCCTTTATCTTTATCCTGCACTTATTGGCGGATTTTCTTGCCTCAGAGATTCACCATGTGGGTTGGGGAACAGCCCAGAGACCTTCCCCTCTGTAAGAGCCCACAGTCCAGGTCAATTGGGAGGTTTGGGGGGAACCCAGGCCTGCCTTCTACTCCGGGTTCCAGCCCAGGGCCCTGTGGACTGCAGCTGTCTATAGTGCCTCCTGTAACAGCTGCATGACAGCTACAACTCCCTGGGCTACTTCCCCATGGCCTCCTCCAAACACCTTCCTTATTCTCACCACAGGACCTTCCTCCTGGTGTCTGATAACACTTGTGCTCCTCAGTCCTCCAGCAGCTCACTCTCAGCTCCTTGCGCCTCTTGCTCCCAGCTCCTCACACTCACCCCACAAACTGAAGTGAGCTCCTTTTAAAACCCAGGTGCCCTGATTAGCCCGCCTTAATTGATTCTAGCAGCTTCTTGTTAATTGGCTCCAGGTGTCCTAATTAGCCTGCCTGCCTTAACTGGTTCTAGCAGGTTCCTGATTACTCTAGTGCAGCCCCTGCTCTGGTCACTCAGGGAACAGAAAACTACTCATCCAGTGACCAGTATATTTGCCCTCTACCAGACTCCTGTACCCCACTGGTCTGGGTCTGTCACAATAATAAGAAATCTTGGTAGTTTGCTTTGTTCCTTGATATACCTGCTGAACCTCAACTTTAGTCTGTGATAATTCCTTGCAAGGCTATAGTATGTGTAGTGCACACAACTGGTTGTGTCTACATTTGAGTGTGAACTGTTGATTATCCACTAATGTGGTTCTGGGTGAATTAATAAATTGTTGGTTGGTAAAGAAAAAGTAAGTGTTCTGAATTGAGAAATACTATTCAAGCTAAAAGTTGACCTGAAAAGAACCCAACATTAAAACTAATCTTCCCTGGATTCAATAAAGGGGATATCCAATTGAATTCTTTTAAATATTAGCAACCTAGTTGGCTAGACTTCAGCTGTAAAATCTAATTGGCAGTCTAGCAAATTCATAAATTGACCCCCTTTCACACTTAGATTAGCTTGCATAATTCAATATAGCTCTGAACAAGATTATTATTATTTGCATTACTATAGCTCTGAGGAATCCTAGTCATGGACCAGGATTCCATTGTGCTAGGCGCTGTACAACCACAGAACAAACATATTTTCCCTGCCCCAAACATCTTATAATCTAAGTATAAGATTAGAAACCTGGGTTAGTTGTAGGGGTGAGCAATCAGGGTGGTCATCACAGGCACTAATAGTTGGTGATGCACAGCCATGCCACTCAGCTTTATTTGCTCTGTTGATCGATCTTTGGCTCAGCTGCTCATGGGGAGTGGGGATGCCAAAAACATTTTCCACCCTGCCTGGCAAAAGGGCTAGGGCTGCTCCTGCAAGAGATAGACTGTCCACATGAGGAGCTGTTCCAGTATAGCTATGATGGTTAACTTCCCTGTATAGACAAGGCCATAGAGCATAAACAGAGAAATCACTTGTGTTCAGAAAAATAAAGTGGGAGATTGTTGTAAATCTTTTTGATGTCATCCTGACAAAGTTTGATATACAGTATCAGGAGAAAAGCCTTTTTGACCTGGAAATAGTGACCTCTGCTGTTTTTAGTTGTCCATCACCATTCAGCATCACAGCTGAACAACAAGAAAAATTGCAACTGGATAGTGAACCAGGACCAGTATACCTTCAGAACTAAGATGCATAATGTGTGGTTGCTGGAAACAGAAAATGTGAATCTGTGCTTCGTGCTCTAGTTCAAACAGGAATTAATTCAGGGAAGTCCTTTAGACTGTGTTATGTAGGAGATCAAACTAGATGAACACAATGGTCCTTTTGGCTTTATAATCTCTGAATTTTGAGTCACTTTTCAGACTAGAATCACACTTTCATTACCATTGGCTGAGTAGACTGGGAATAAGTATCAGTATCTGAAACTCAATGTTGAAGTACAAAGTATTAAGCATCACCACACTGGGATAGGTATCTTCAAAGTGCTACATGGTCTGGGCCTGACACAGCTAAAAGATCTTCTAAGGCTTGGGGGTGAAGACTGTTGTTGACAACTATGCTCCTCTGGCACAGTGGAATTCCACAATAAGAATGAAGTTTGTCTGTACGGGAGACAGAACTTTCTGCATGGCACTCTGAGATTGTGGAATGAACACCCCCGGGAATTAAGGACCATCACAAACCTCACCAGTTTCCACTCCAAGTGCAAAGCGCATTTCTTTGATCTTGGCTTGTCTAGCATGAACACACAGCAAGAGGTATATTTATATATAAAACCCAACACACTCAGAGACTACCAAAACAATACACTCCAGTGCACATGCTTCTCCCTCTGGGGAGAGGAAGATAGAACAAACAAACATGTGACAGATGTTAGTCACATTGCTTAATGCATTACTGGAAGACGCTCAGATACTGCAGTGATGGGTGTGGTATAAGAACTATTGTACAGAGTAGGTAAACAGAACTGGGCAAATACCTCATAAGACATCCACAAATAGTCACTCAAACAAAATATCAAATGTACTGCAGCTGTGTTCACAACTCTGTTGAATATGCCAGCAGGCGAATTTACTGGGAAAACAGCAAAGTGTAAGTGCACATTAGAGAATATTTGTGGAAAGTAAATCGTGAACTTGTAAACATAAGTGTCTGCACTGGAAGCATGAACCAAAGGCTATGTCTACACTATGACCAAGGAGTATGATTCCTAGTACCTGATATACAAGACTACTACAGAGTTAGGCCTCCCAGGTGGTATCACCAGGTCTGTCACTGATACACTCGATGACTGTGACCCAGTCCCTTAGCTCATCTGTAAAACGGGTAAAGTATACCTACTTCAGAGAGATGTTACCCAGAACTTTATAATCCTTTATTGGAAAGAATGGTAGAAGTACAAAGTAAAACAGCACTAAAAAACTATTCCTTTCCGCGCCCCCATCCCCTGGCGTTGAGTGAGATTCAAAGTCATTTGAGGACTCTGGCAGTGATTGAATCCATTGACCTCTCCCTCCCTTCGCACATTGGCAAAACAACCCCCAGCCAGAACACTGATGAATTGGAGTTTGAACAAAGAGCAGCCTCAGCAACAACCAGGAGGTCTGAAGTTTGAGGATAAATGGCCGGGGAATATGTCCAATTTAATGACTGGCTTCCCCCAAATAAACTTCAGCTAAAACTCCCTTTCTACAGGGCAGATGCAGGAGCCAAGGCAGAAACCAGGAACTTTAACCCCCTCCACTGCTTCCAACTATTCTCTCTAAAAAGATTTCTTTAGACATATGCTCCCTCAGTCCAGTCTAAATGCTGTTCACTTGTTTTCTCTTTATACACTATGGCAACAAGTTGTTCTGCTTTGTTTCAAATGGGTTCTTTCAGATGTACTTTAAAATACTAAGAAACTCACCTTTAATTACTCCTGAGGGCATTCTGTGCCAAAATATTAAAAATTCTGCAAAATTCTGCAAGTTTTATTTGTCAATAAATACATGCAGAGGCTCCAGCATGGCAGTGAGGAGCATAGACCACTGGCTACATGAAGGTGGGAGATCACCCTGCAGTTCCCACAACCCCCGGGACATGGACACAGCAGTGAGGCTGCATCCAACCCTGACACAGCACAAGGCCTGGGCCAGCCCCAGAAACAGACTGGGACCTGCCCCTCTGCACCAGGCACACCAGGCAATGGGACTCTGCAGGGCCTTCCAGGTGAATGTGGCTGGGGCTCAGTGGAGGGGTCTAGGTTTGGGGTTTTCAGCAGAGGGGGTCTGGGTGCTGGGGGAGTGGGGCTTGGTGGGGTGGGGGCCTGGGTGAAGCTAGTTGGAGGTCAGTGGTGGCAGGGTCTGGATGTGGGGGCTCAGGGTGGAGTAGGGGGTGGGGCTCATCAGGGTGGGGGTGTGAGTGCAGGGAGCTCATAAGGGTGGTCTGGGTTCTGGCGTGAGGATCCAGAGGCAGGGGATGTGGGTGCAGATTAGGTTGACCAGATAGCAAGTGTGAAAAATTGGGACAGGGATTGGGGGGTTATAGAAACCCATATAAAAAAAGCCCCAAATATTGGGACTGTCCCTATAAAATTGGGACATCTGGTCACCCTAGTGCAGATGCAGATGCAGGGATTGAGGTTCAGTGGGGTGGGCTCGGGGACAGAGGTCTAGGAAAGTTTTGGATGTACTGGGTGAGGTTTGGCAGGGGTATATGGGTATGGGAAGTCTGTATGCATGGGGGTTGGATGGAGGGGGAGCAGCTTCCTGTACAGTGTCCCCTCCCACCACAGCTGAGGAGCAATGTGGGGAGGAAGCAGGGGAGGCTGATGAGCTTCCTGCAACTGGGGGAGGTTCATGGGGGTGGGTCTGACACAGCCCCAGACCCTGCTTGCAGGGGAAGAGGAAGTCCCGTCCTCTCTTGCCTCCCGCACAGCCGGGACTAGGAGCTGATCCCGGCTCAGGGTAGGAGCCACTGGCTAGGGTGTCCACAGCCCAACAGTGATTTACCTCTCTGCCAGCTGCTCTGGGTGCCTTAAACGATGTACCTGTGCTGCTAGGAGTGGAGCATGACTGTTCTTGAAGCGTCCCTTTGCTTCCCTGTCAGAAAGTAATTTTTCTGCAGGAAAGCAAAGAAATCTGTGGGGGATATAAATTCTGCGCATATGCAGTGGTGCAGAATTCCCTGAGGAGTATTAAATGTCTTTTGGTTTACCTGTTCCATAAGTTACATTCTTCCCACTCTCACAACCAAGAAAAAAAGAAGCTATTCTTGGCTTGAATTTATTCTTACATAAGAACATAAGAACAGATCAATGGTCCATCTAACCCAGTAGCCTGTCTTCTGATTCTGGCCAGTGCCAAATGCTTCAGAGGGAATGAACAGAGTGGGGTAATTATTCAATGATCCATCCCCTGTCATCCAGACGCAGTATCTGGCAGTCAGAGGCTTCAGGTCACCCAGAGTCATGAACATTGCTCCCCGAAGATTTGTGAAAGGCTGTCATCCTCATCCTGAGAACCTAGTTTTCTGCAGTTTCAGAATTATTTGTCGAGTGCAACCCTGTGATACTTGAACATGTTCCTTTTGTTCTTCTTTTATGACATTCTGTATTGTAGAGGCTACCCCTACCGCATTTATCTACAGAAAAGGCATAGTGAACACAGCAGGGAGGGACTTGCTTGAGTTCATTTAATTAGCAAATGTATCATTCATATGACTCTGGCAGAAGCAACTGAATTAGCTAGGTTAAGGGACACTCCCCTTCCTAGCAGTAGTCTAATACTTATTTTTGCTTCCAGACTCCTAGGTACCAGTTCAGTGAGCTGAGTAGTTTCAATGATTTCTTTGTCAAGAGGTAAAGGATTCATGGATTGGGGCAGAAGAAAAGTACTGCAAACACGAAATACAGTATATATGTCTCTGTAAGGTCCTACCATCACTGTAGTATCTGAGCACACAGTTTGGAAGATCATTAAAGATAAGCAGAAATATATGAAGTCAGTCTGCAATAATTTCAGTAGTTTCATTAAATCCATCTTTTGCTTCAAAAAGAAGCTATTGAAGCCTTAGACCAGTGTTCCCCAAATGGGGAGCACTGAGCTTGTCGAGGGCAAAGAAGGGGAACAGTATGAGTGGAAAGATCTTCATGGTCCCAGATCTTCCTCGCCACCTTGCAGCCAAGTGTGCTCACATAGGTGAGAGTGAAGCAGTCAGAGTTCTTCCCTGTCCTCTGGCAACATTAGGAAGCTGAACATAATTGATGCATGCAGGTCTGCATGCTGCAGCCTGTCTGGCTCAAGCTTTTATCATTTCCTCTGCTTCCATGGCACTCAGCCACCAACGGACACACTAACCACCAGCATGTCTCATTTCTGATGACACTAGAAAATCTTTTTCTTACAGTTAAAATGTGTGGCCATGTATACACTCCCATATACAAAGTTAAGATCTGCAATATCAAGTAGAGTTGAAGCTTGATCTTAGGAGAAGGCAAATAAAATAGACAATGTCTGCAACCCAGTTTTCCTGTCCCACAATGCACCTCAGAAGTTCTGAATGATCAGTTATTGTGGCATTTGTTATGCAGATGATCCATCCTTTCCCCTCTGCGTTGTTTCCTGAATATGATAATTATATTATCCCTCCCACTACTCTGCAGAATCCCTCCGCTGATTCTCCTTTTGCTTGGCATCAAGTTCAAGCTTTGTGCCCTCACAGCATCCGCTACATACTTAGGTTTTCTGTTATCTAATTGAACCAGTCACCTCAGCGTCTATGCTCTGCCAATAGCACCAGACTTGGCTGTTTTCTCACAAGCAACTTTATTCTCCACACAGGATTCATTCTAATGAGATTGGGGATTTTAGCCCATCACCGATGAGATTAAATGATATTTGTTAGACTCTGAAGAATCGATGCTTAGAATCAGATTTCAATTGAGCCTGAATATGCTCTGATTAAACCAGACTGGAGGAGGAAGCTTGAATTTCTTGTCCCTCATCCTAGTAGCAACCCTAGAAAATCAACCCTCATCTCTGCCCATGCAATATCGGCTTCTATTTTCAAAAATGAATATTAAGATATCATTAAAGAGGATATATTCCAATCTCACTTACAGTGATAAATCTGGATGATCTTCAGTGGAAGTATGACTGGTTTGTACCAATAATTGAGATCAGAAAGGATTAATGAGACAACATTTGCTGTTTAGTTTGGAATAGAATACGGATCGGCAGACTGGAGTCTCAGTGTAGAGATGAAGTGAAAAATAACGCTGAGGCAGAAACTTCCAAAGATGAGGTATCAATTTACTGTTCCTCATCTCATCAGGCATGGTAGTTGCAATAAATATATTATCTAAGCATCAGGAAAGTAAGGCCAGAAATGTTATTTAAGCATTAAGATACTAGGGGCAGGACTCCAGGGTTAGATGTAAGTGTGAGTCTAATGAATCCAAGTTTCAGACAAATATTAGGTTTATGGACACATACAGTCATGTTCAACTCATTGATTGCCACTGGTCAAGTGACTGAAGAAATGACAAGCTGACGGTAGGTGAATAAAATAAAATAAAATAAAATAAATATGGGCGCAGGTCCCAAAGTCCTGACTCATCAAAATGCTTGGAGTTCTGCCACCCTACAACATAAACTAAAAACATATGGAGGCTAACAGCTACAGGTGTTTACAGAAACATATTGTTCCTGAATGCCCCAGCTTGCTTCACTGTGACATCCCCAGCATATGACATTTTGCTTAGAAATTCTGTGACAGATCCTCTCACTTACAATGAAAGTACTTTAATAATCTCCACCAATTGGAGAGATTTAGTTCTACCAATATTCCTTATTTTATGTATAGAGAATGGCTGTCAAATTGGTATACCATTTTAGAATGGAATAAACATTTAAGTGTATTTTCTGCACATGTGTATAAAACAGGAATAACTCAATTGAAGTCAGTATCTACACCTGTTTAAAACACGTGTAAGCAAGAGAAAATCAATTCCTCTGCTGCTATATTTTGTATGTACTTTCAGTCTTATTATTATAATGCAGCAATTTATGTAGAGATTGCAGTTTCCACGGACTTCTTGTATGTAGCATCAGGCTTCAATGTTAGAGTGGGTGTTTGTTTTTTTGTTTTTTAATGGTTTTATTACATAAAGCAGACCAGAGAACAGCCTGTTATAAAAAGTGCCATTTATCACAGCATCAAATTGAGAAGCATTGCTGATGGAAAGTGTTTTGTAGAAAACAAGACAGTCATGGCTTGCCCAAAATTTTTTCATAAAAAATCATTTTGGTCAAAACAATACAAAAAGAAATGGTCAGAAATTCCCCAGAATGAAAATTCTTTGCAAATATTCATTTTGGTCAAAAAAAGTTTGAAAAATGTCAACCAGCTCTTCCAAATCTTTAAGGCTAGGTATGCAATTGATTAGAAAGTTATGCTCTATTCTGGCTATGCGGGAGAGCTCATAGATCTTAAGGACAGAAGGGACCATTATGACCATCTAGTCTGACCTCCTGAGGGCAAAGAACCTCAGCCAGTAATCTCTTTATCAAGCCCATAACTTCTGTTTGAGCTATATTGTATCTTTTTAGAAATATGTCCAGTCTGAATTTAAAGGCTTCAATCCACTGCATCTCTAAGTAAGTTGTTACAATGGTTAAATTCCCTCCATATTAAAATTTTGCATCTTTATTTCCAGTCTTAGTTTGTCTAGTTTCAACTTCCAATCCTTGAATCTCATTATGCCTTTTTCTGCTAGATGAAAGAGCCATCCATGACCACAACTCTCTTCCCCATGTATATACATCTGAACAGTTAGCAGGTTACCTCTTAACCTTCTCTTGGGTAATCTGAACAGATTGAATTTCTAAAGTTTCTCACTATAAGGCATGCTTTCTTGCGCTCAGATTGTTCTTGTAGATCTTTTCTGATCCCTTTCCAATTTTTCAACATCCTTTTTAAAGTGTTGACATCAGAACTGGACACAGTATTCCAGTGACAGTCTTACTAATGCCATATGCAGAGGTAATACCAACTCCTACTTGATATTCCCCTGCTTATACATCTGAGGATCACATTCACCCTCTTAGATACAGCATCACATTGGGAGCTCATGTTCCATTGGTTATCTCCCCACCCAACTACTTTTCAATATCAGTGCATTCCAGAACACAGTTTCCCATCCTGGAAGTGTGATCTACATTCTTTATTCCTAGCCTTTCAACCTTGCATTTGGCTATATTAAAATGCATACTGTTTAGATAAGCACATTTCACCTAGTGATTCAGTTTGGTCTGTATAGCTGACCTGCCCCATCATTAATTCCACCAATCTGTATCATTTGCAAGTTTTACCAGTAATTAAATCTTTTCTTCCAGGTCAGTGTTACAAATATTGAATAACAGTGGGCCAAGAACAGATATATCTGGGATCTTAGTGGGTGACAATCATAGAATCATAGAATATCAGGGTTGGAAGGGACCTCAGGAGATCATCTAGTCCAACCCCCTGCTCAAAGCAGGACCAATTCCCAACTAAATCATCCCAGCCAGGACTTTGTCAAGCCTGACCTTAAAAACCTCTAAGGAAGGAGATTCCACCACCTCCCTAGGTAACCCATTCCAGTGCTTCACCACCCTCCTAGTGAAAAAGTTTTTCCTAATATCCAACCTAAACTTCCCCAACTGCAACTTGAGACCATTACTCCTTGTTCAGTCATCTGCTACCACTGAGAACAGTCTAGATCCATCCTCTTTGGAACCCCCCTTCAGGTAGTTGAAAGCAGCTATCAAATCCCCCATCATTATTCTCTTCTGCAGACTAAACAATTCCAGTTCCCTCAGCCTCTCCTCATAAGTCATGTGCTCCAGCCCCCTAATCATTTTTGTTGCCCTCCGCTGGACTCTTTCCAATTTTTCCACATCCTTCTCGTAGTTTGGGGCCCAAAACTGGACACAGTACTCCAGATGAGGCCTGACCAATGTCGAATAGAGGGGAACGATCACATCCCTCGATCTGCTGGCAATGCCCCTACTTATACAGCCCAGAATGCCATTAGCCTTCTTGGCAACAAGGGCACACTGTTGACTCATATCAAGCTTCTTGTCCACTGTAACCCCAAGGTCCTTTTCTGCAGAACTGCTTCCTAGCCATTCGGTCCCTAGTCTGTAACAGTGCATGGGATTCGTCCGTCCTAAGTGCAGGACTCTGCACTTGTCCTTGTTGAACCTCATCAGGTTTCTTTTGGCCCAATCCTCTAATTTGTCTAGGTCCCTCTGTATCCTGTCCCTACCCTCTAGCGTATCTACCACTCCTCCCAGTTTAGTGTCATCTGCAAACTTGCTGAGAGTGCAGTCCACACCATCCTCCAGATCATTAATGAGGATATTGAACAAAACCGGCCCCAGGACCAACCCCTGGGGCACGCCACTTGAAACCGGCTGCCAACTAGACATGGAGCCATTGATCACTACCCGTGGAGCCCGACGATCTAGCCAGCTTTCTATCCACCTTATAGTCCATTCATCCGGCCTATACTTCTTTAACTTGCTGGCAAGAATACTGTGGGAGACTGTATCAAAAGCTTTGCTAAAGTCAAGGAATAACACATCCACTGCTTTCCCCTCATCCACAGAGCCAGTTATCTCCTCATAGAAGGCAATTAGGTTAGTCAGGCATGACTTGCCCTTGGTGAATCCATGCTGACTGTTCCTGATCACTTTCCTCTCCTCTAAGTGCTTCAGAATTGATTCCTTGAGGACCTGCTCTATGATTTTTCAGGGACTGAGGTGAGGCTGACTGGCCTGTAGTTCCCCGGATCCTCCTTCTTCCCTTTTTTAAAGATGGGCACTACATTAGCCTTTTTCCAGTCATCCGGGACCTCCCCCGATCACCATGAGTTTTCAAAGATAATGGCTAATGGCTCTGCAATCACATCCGCCAACTCCTCTAGCACCCTCGGATGCAGCGCATCCGGCCCCATGGACTTGTGCTCGTCCAGTTTTTCTAAATAGTCCCGAACCACTTCTTTCTCCACAGAGGGCTGGTCACCTTCTCCCCACACTGTGCTGCCCAGTGCAGCAGTCTGGGAGCTGACCTTGTTCGTGAAGACAGAGGCAAAAAAGCATTGAGTACATTAGCTTTTTCCACTTCCTCTGTTACTAGTTTGCCTCCCTCATTCAGTAAGGGGCCCACACTTTCCTTGACTTTCTTCTTGTTGCAAACATACCTGAAGAAACCCTTCTTGTTACTCTTAACATCTCTTGCTAGCTGCAACTCCAAGTGTGATTTGGCCTTCCTGATTTCACTCCTGCATGCCTGAGCAATATTTTTTTACTCCTCCCTGGTCATTTGTCCAATCTTCCACTTCTTGTAAGCTTCTTTTTTGCAGCAAGGATTTTACTGTTAAGCCAAGGTGGTCGCCTGCCATGTTTACTGTTCTTTCTACACATTGGGATGTTTTTTTCCTGCAACCTCAATAAGGATTTTTTAATCCCCTGTTTACAATTACTTTTTTGCAATCTAGCAGTTATCCAATTTTTAATCCATTTAATACAGGCTACACTGAAATTTTTATATTGCAATCTATTTGTTTAAATCAGAATTCCTTGTGGGATTAAGTCAAATGCCTTAAAAGGTAACTGACATCACACAGAAGTCTATATTAACCTTTTGTGATCTCATCAAAAGACAGTATCAAGTTTGTCTATTTTCCAAAAAAACATATTGATTGGCCTGGCTTTTTACCATCTGCATCTGGCTAGGAGGATGTGACTTTTCCTTTCAGATGCCGACCATGTCACTATTATCCATGCTTTTGTCACCTCGAGATTAGACTATTGTAGTGTGGGGCCACACTTTAAAACTGTTCAGACTGAAGCTGGAGCAGATCATTTACTGAGTGGGGAATCTGACTGGGAGCACATGACATCAGTGTTCCAAGATCTGCCCTGACTGCCCATTGGCCTCCAAGTGGAGTTTAAGCTGTTAGTTGTGATCTATAAATCCCCAAGTCGCCTGGGACCAGCCTACCTGCAGGCTTTCCTCTCTCTCTTTTGGCCATCCTGTCACAACTACAGTTAGCGAGGGTGTTATAGCTAGGTCCCCTTCATTATCAAAGTGAGGGGGCAACTGGCAGGGCGTTCGCTGTAGGGGTCCAAGACTCTGGAACGTGCTCTATCTTTTGGTCCAAAATAGCCCAAATTTGATGACTTTCAGTGCACTCTGCAAAATACATCTGTTTGAGATGGCCACAGATGAAGGGGGCTAACTAGGCAGCCAAGTTCCTGTGAAACTTACCTCAGTGCTACTGAAGTTTTATTTAATTGTATTTAGTGTATAATTAACTGTGTTAATGCCCCTAGTGGATGGAAGACTGGACTGGGACTCGGGAGACGTGGGTTCTAATCCCAGTGCTGCCACTAGCCTCTGGGTCACCTGGGGTATGTCCCCGCCCATCTCTGTGCTGAAGTTTTACCATCTGTCAAATGGGGATAATGACATTGACCTCCTTTGAAAAGTGCTAAGAGATCTACTGCTGAAAAGCACTATTAGAGTTAAGTATTATTATTTATAATGAGCCTTGGAGTGGAGTCTTTATGATTTTAAATAAACAACCATCTCTTTATTCTTTACTGATTGCATCCGATATCAGCCTTTCCATCATTTTTCCCAGAAGCAGTGTCAGGCTAACTGGGCATTTTCCCTGTCCTCTGGAACTTTTCTAGTGTTCCAAGATATGTTTGTTTGTTTTTCAAATGTAATGGTGCAGAGAACTCCTCATCTAATTTTTTAAAGACCCGTTAGGTACAAGTTATCCAGTGCTGCAGATTTAAAGAAAGTTAATTTTTACTGTTACTGTTTTATGTCCCCTGAATATTCTGTGTGCCCAGTACAGTTTTTATACCAGGTGCATCACTAGACATCCAGGATTTTCAGACTGCAGGCAGCCTGTGGCCTGCAGTACTGGTATCCTTAAGAATCTAACAACAACTCTGCCTGAAAACAGAGGTCTGTCCTGCTCCCTCCCTTCTCTCTGTCTTAGGGGAAGAGCTCTGGGAAGGAGAAAAGCTCCAGAGGGGGCAAAGGTTGCACTACTCATCTATTCCACCCTCACTGCAGGAATGCTCCACCGCTGGAGATGATATAGGAGAATGGAAAACGAGTAGCCAGTCACTTGCTTGCACCATTCTTCATGCTGAGGTCTTTTCTGGAGTATGTTTATACAGTACCTAGCACTGTGAATCCCTGATCCAAAAAACAGTCTTGCTTCCCCCCTCCACTCCCACCCTTCATCCCTGAACATGACAGTTTCCTGTCCATTGTGATCACAATGCTATTCCCAAGGCTGACCTGAGGATTGAAGGGAGGTTGAGCAAGATTAGGGATACCCTGCCCTCCTCCAATTTAACTGAGCAATTTGACTTCAGAAAGGGGTTTGTATATAGCAGGCAGGGAGGGAGTACCTGCCTTCTGTTGCAGAAGTGGAGCCTAGTGGTTTGTCTTTACAATCCTAGCAACCCTAATGCAAGTGGAGACTCTCCTCGTAGGCCATGGGCTAGTTCTATTGACCAAGAGCTTGCACAGTATGTGGCCACCCCTCTCCAGCTCCACCACCTTACACCATGCAAAACAGCCTGACAATTTTTTTTTTGAGATGTTATGTAGTTTGTTCAATTTACAATGGAGTTATTCCAGCAGACTGTAAGCAAAGCCATCATAGCTCAGGGTAGTGGAAAAGCTGTATGCATCCAAAAGTCTGAACCAGATGGTGGTTGCTAGGATCCAAGAAGCATGGATTTTGGTGCGAGAGGAATCTGTCACACGGGGGTCGCTCACATCTAAAAGATGTATGTTCATTTGAGTTAAAGCAGCTTGTTCATTAGCTGTCAGTGTTAGTGTTGCTTCTCAGGCCTCCAGCCAGAAGAGGCCACAAGCATGCTGCTGCTCTCTGATTATTTTTACATTGGGTCATCTCCAGTTGTGGCTTTTTTTTCCCTTTCCCCAAAGTCCATGGCATCTCTCTACAAGCCACTCACACATTCCAGTCATAATAATGTGGAGAAAAATCAAACACAAGGCATCAAGCCCAGGAACTTTTAAGAGCAACATCTGCTCACAATACATTTTAGCTTTGCTTTCTCCTCCCTTGGTAGCAATTTTTGAGAAATCTGTTGGCCTAGTTTAACAGCAGGAGTTAAGTTGTCCCTGCAGTGGGTACAGATTTAAGAACAAAACAGTAAGAAAGGAGAGAACATAGACAAGAAGTGTTGGTTTTTCCAATTCACTTTTGCACTCAGAGAAATGCACAGAGCTTAAATGTGCTCTGTTATTAATGCAGGCACTTTAATAAGGGTAGGGTGGAAAGGAACTTCTGCTAAAATATTTTTAGGGTAGTTAATATAAAGAGAGTATCTTGCTGCCCCTGACCTTCCCATCTATATTGCAATGAACTATGCTGCTAATTAACACAATTTCAGGAAATAATGCATTACATTTCTAAATTCCCTGCAAGTAATACAGGTGCTGATATTACATGACAGGCAGACCCAGCTACAGCCAATATTATAATGCAATGAAATCTACATATACCAAAACAGGACACAACAAAACTATTCTACAGTGACATAGTTCCAAATTATTTTAACTTGTAAAATGCATATCCAGTTACCCAGAAGTTTGGCTAGTGAAGAAAACGACTTTCCTACTGGGTGCCACAGCAAATGGGCTTGACTTGTAGTGGGACCCAGAATCCCATAGGGGGAAGTAGGGCTTGCATACTAAGATAGGATCCAACTGTTTCCAGCTCGAATGCACAAAAGAAGGCTCAGCAATATTAAGTGGAAGAAAAAAGACCATATGTCTGTCACAGATACTAATGTAGAAATATTTTGATTTTACTGGCCCCAATCCAAAGTCCACTGAAGTCAATGGGAGTCCTTCGGTTTAGTTCAGGGGACTCTGGATTGGGCCAATCTAGAATTCCAATGTAGCGCTCGAGTCACTTTACAAAGGAAGGCAACCAGCACTACCCCCAGTTTACAGATGGGGAAACTAAAGCTTGAAGTGATGGGCACATGGCAGAGTCAAGAATAGGATTCAGGTGGCCTGACTCCATGCCCAGGACTTTAATCCCATACTGCCTCCCCAGCAATTTCTGCCCACAGCCTGATCTGTAAAGAGAGACAAAGGAGGGTAATATGTATCATTTGTTTCCAGAGATCCAACAAAATATTACTCCAAGTGCAAAATGGATATTATCTATTATCAAAGGAGCAAAATATACCCTGCAGTGTATAAAATATATTAAGATTTCAGTATTATTTAAATCCCATAGTAAAGGGCACCTATTCATCCATCTTATTTTAAAACTGAAAAAGTTTTTTTCCCCTGCAATGAACCTGCCAGGACTTTAATATTATTTGATTACAGATAATTAATTACTTAGTGACCTTGTATCAAGTTAGAGAGAGGCGACTGCTGAAATGACTGAACAATAATGGCTAGAATTCATTGCAGTTAAGTGAACTATGGAACGTTTTTCATATAAAATGTATGACTCAAATCTGACCCCTTTTTGGCCTCAAGCAGCAACAGTGTTGAAATAAGATATCACCTGGTAATTACAAGCAATGTAATCCCGTTAGGGGAAGTTAAAAGAGATAAAGAATTATTGTCTCATCTGTAAATGCTTTGCATCAACATTATTCAGAAAACAGAACAAAAAAGATGCTATTTAAATTGCATTGCTCAATGAATGAATGAAGCTGAAAGACATTTGCCAATGCTAAATTATCCTAACTGGTAAATAAATACATAAAATAAGAATGGAACAGAGTATGTTTTTATAGCATCTCTCCTCTACTCCCATTAATATGTAATTTGAATTAGTCATGTTGTATAAAACAATCACTTGCTACTATACAGTAGAACCTCAGCGTTAAGAACACTGCGGGTAATGGACATTGTTCGTAACTCTGAAATGTTCATAACTCTGAACAAAATATTATAGTTGTTCTGTCAAAAGTTTACAATGGAACATTGACTTAATACAGCTTTGAAATTTTATTATGCAGAAGAAAAATGCTGCTTTTCCTTTATTTTTTTAGTAGTTTGTGTTTAACACAGTGCTGTACTGTATTTGTTGTTGTTGTTGTTGTTATTATTATCTCTGCTGCTGCCTGATTGTGTATTTATGGTTCCAAATGAGGTGTGTGGCTGACTGGTCAGTTCGTACATCTGGTGTTCATAACTCTGAGGTTCTACTGTATATCAAATATTTCTAAAATAATCTTTTTAGGACCAGATTCAATACATTGCCTATCAGGTTGAAACTTAGAATCATAGAATCATAGAATATCAGAGTTGGAAGGGACCTCAAGAGGTCATCTAGTCCAACCCCCTGCTCAAAGCAGGACCAATTCCCAGCTAAATCATCCCAGCCAGGGCTTTGTCAAGCCGGGCCTTAAAAACCTCCAAGGAAGGAGACTCCACCACCTCCCTAGGTAACGCATTCCAGTGTTTCACCACCCTCCTAGTGAAATAGTTTTTCCTGATATCCAACCTGGACCTCCCCCACTGCAACTTGAGACCATTGCTCCTTGTTCTGTCATCTGCCACCACTGAGAACAGCCGAGCTCCATCCTCTTTGGAACCCCCCTTCAGGTAGTTGAAGGCTGCTATCAAATCCCCCCTCATTCTTCTCTTCTGGAGACTAAACAATCCCAGTTCTCTCAGCCTCTCCTCATAAGTCATGTGCTCCAGACCCCTAATCATTTTTGTTGCCCTCCGCTGGACTCTTTCCAATTTTTCCACATCCTTCTTGTAGTGTGGGGCCCAAAACTGGACACAGTATTCCAGATGAGGCCTCACCAATGTCGAATAAAGGGGAACGATCACGTTCCTCGATCTGCTGGCAATGCCCCTACTTATACAGCCCAAAATGCCGTTAGCCTTCTTGGCAACAAGAGCACACTGTTGACTCATATCCAGCTTCTCGTCCACTGTGACCCCTAGGTCCTTTTCAGCAGAACTGCTACCTAGCCATTCGGTCCCTAGTCTGTAGCAGTGCATGGGATTCTTCCGTCCTAAGTGCAGGACTCTGCACTTGTCCTTGTTGAACCTCATCAGGTTTTTTTCTGCCCAATCCTCTAATTTGTCTAGGTCCCTCTGTATCCGATCCCTACCCTCTAGTGTATCTACCACGCCTCCTAGTTTAGTGTCATCTGCAAACTTGCTGAGAGTGCAGTCCACACCATCCTCCAGATCATTAATAAAGATATTAAACAAAACCGGCCCCTTGTGCAAGGTCACGTGTGTTCTGAGAATGCATTTACTCTACACACACACACTGCAAAATAGATGTGTAGAATTAGAGAGATATTTCTTGCCAACCAAAGCTGTGTTTATGGATTAAAAATGAAGTTTCAATGACAATTTGTATTTTGATAGTGTTTTGTATGATTTAGGTAAGCATCATCATTCCCAATTTACAGATGGGAGAAACTGAGGCACAGAGAGGTTCAGTGACCTGACCGGGTCACACAGGGAGTCTGTGGTAGAGGAGGGAATAGAATGCAAATTGGCTGAAAGACCATCTTTTCTCTCAAGTTGCCCAATCTTAAGCAAAATAAACAGTCATGGGATAAGAGGGAAGATCCTCTCACAAATCAATAACTGGTTAAAAGATAGGTAACGAAGGGTAGGAATAAATGGTCGAAAGGAGAGAGGTAAACAGCGGGGACCCCAACAACCTGTACTGGGACCAGTGCTGTTCAACATTTTTACAAATGATCTGGAAAAAGGGATAAACAGTGAGATGGCAAATTTCCAGTCTATCTAAAATTACTCAAGACGGTTAAATCCAAATCCAGCTGTGAAGAGTTAAAAGGGATTTTACAAAACTGGGTGACTGGGAAATAAAATGGCAGATGAAATTCAGTGTTGATAAATGAAAAGTAATGTACATTGGAAAAACATAATCCCAACTCTACATACAAAATGATGGAGTCTAAATTAGCTGTTACCACTGAAGAAAGAGATCTTGGAGTTGTTGTGGATAGTTCTCTGACAACATCTGCTCAATGTGTAGCAGCAATCGAAAAAGCTAACCGTGTTAGGAACCATTAGGAAAGGGATAGATAATAAGACAGAAAATATCATAATACCACTATATAAATCCATGGTATGCTGCAGCAGGGTGGTCACCCGCTCCGGCCGTAAAAGCCTTAAAACAGCCCAGGAGAGGGCTGTGGCTGGGAGCAAGCAATTCCCAGGCTGACTGGGGAAGCAGGCTCAGCTGGCCCTTATAAGAGGGCAGTGGGCCAGGAGCAGGGTCAGTTTCTCTCTGCCTCTAGAGAGGGAAGGGCCTGCCTGCTTAGGAGCTCACAGGATACCTAGAGTGGAGCAGGACTGGGGGAAGGCCAGAAGAGCTGGGGAGTTCTGGCCTGGAAATCCCCCAGGCTGCAGGCCTTGTTAAAGACCCAGAGGGTACTGGGGTTGCAGAGGGCAGTTCAGGGGTAGGCCAAGGCAGCAGGTCCAAACCCCTCTTGCCTATGATGAGTGGTTTGTACACTGCAGTCTGCCCCAGTGAACGGGGGCTAGATGGTGACTGACAGTAGCCTGATACTGAGGCGAGGTGGGGATAGTGGGTGGGGGTTCCCCTGGGTGGGGAGACCCAGATACTGTGGGGGTACTGCCAGGGAGAAGCCCCCAAGAGAAAAGGGCACCAGGGTCCAGGAGGGACACAGGGGCCAGCGAAAGGTGAGACACCGGCCGGCAGAGGGCGCTCCGGAGGCTGGCGAGCTAATTCCCTGGGAGGCCAGCAGGAGGCGCCGCGGAGATGAGCATCGCCCTGTTACGTATGCCCACACCTTGAATATTGTATGCAGTTCTGGTCACCCCATCTCAAAAAGAATAGGAAAAGGTACAGAGAAGGGCAATAAAAATGATTAGGAGTAAGGAACAGCTTTCATATGAGGAGAGATTTAAAAGACTGCGACTGTTCAGCTTGAAAAGAGACGAATAAGGGGCGATATACTAAAGTTCTATAAAATCATGAATGGTGTGGAGGAAGTGAATAAGAAAATGTTATCTACCCTATAACTCAAGAACCATGGGACATCTGATGAAATTAATAGGCAGCAGTTTTAAACAAACAAAAGGAAGTATTTCTTCAGACAACACATAGTAAACCTGTGGAACTTGCTGCCATGGGATGTTGTGAAGGTGAAAGGTATAATTGGGTTAAAAAAAGAATTAGATACGTTCATGGAGGATAGATCCCACAATGGCTATTAGCCAAGATGGTCAGCGATGCAACCTCATGCTCTGGGTGCCCCTAAGCCTCTGGTTGCCAGGTGCTGGGACTGGACAACAGGGGGTGGCTCACTAAGTAATTTCCCTATTCTGTTCATTCCCTCTGAAACATCTGGTATTGGCCACTACTGGAAGACAGGATACTGGGGTAGATGGACCATTGGTCTGACCCAGTATGGCCGTTCTTATGTTACGTTAGTTCTCTTCCCTAACCACTCTACCTTCATTTCAAGAGACAAAAGCAAGCCAGTCAAATATATAACACTCTCTTTCCATCCCTGTTGTCCAGTCTGCAAACCATATTTTTGAATTTGGGGCATGAATATCAGTCAGTATAAGGGCCTGATCTTGAAGCCCTTGGGCAAAATTCCGATTCAGAATGATGGCAAGGAAACTTGTTTACTCTAATACAGTGGTGTACAAACTTTTCCAGTCATGCCCTCCTTCCATTCAAGGAATTTGTCACGGCTGCCCCCCACCATTATTTGTAATCTGAAGTAATCCTATACTTCTTCATTGTCGCTGGCATGGGTGTTGCCTTCAAAGCTGGGCATTTCCACCCTTACTTCTGGGCTACTGCTCGCAGTGGTGCTGCTTTCAGAGCTGAGAACTCAGAGAGCAGTGGCTGCTGGCCGAGGTGTTCATGTTGTTTGTGGTATGGGAGGGCCACTTTTTAAATCTCACTCACATCCTGCCCCGCAGTACCCACTCTATTTTTATCCCACTCCTGCTATTATGGCAGTGGGTCCTGCAGGAATCATGGGATCCCAGTTTCTTCAGACCCTCCCCCAGAGAACCTGGTGTGCCCCCCTCAGTTTGTGCACCACTACTACAATACCTACCATGTTTAGGAAAAGAATGGATCTCTGGTTATCTAATTCAGCCACCTTCAATACATAAACACTGGTCCTATTATTTCCATAAGTCTATTTGATCTTTCACTGAAGAAATCTAACAATTGTATCAGATGGGTCTATTTCTATCTGCAAGGCCACTCAGATGTAATAACCAGGCCAAATGTAAAAAGGGAAGGAAGCAATTCTATACTGTAGAAAAATAAGTTTGAGGGAAGACAGAAGGTGAGGAAGAGAGATTCCAAAAACAAGAGAAGGAAGGGTACACAAGGGTGACATAGCAAAGTAGAAAATTATTACTGCTCAGAGTTTAGTATTACTGCTTAATTCCAATCTGTTAAATTAAATAACCCTATCAGGGAGTACATAATGTGGTGGGGTGAATGTTCAGGGAGACTAAGGACTGGAGCATACACTGAAGTTCATCTAAAGAACCAAATACCTAGGTTAGGCTAAGTCAGCGTTTGTCAGTAGTTACCAGTTAGTGCAGTCAGAGATACAACAATATTTCCCTTTACTTAAATGATAGAAAGTTGCCATAACTCAGTAACATTCTGTGGCAGCTTCTAGTAAAAGTTAATATTTTAATGGCAACCACTTTAAGGGGATAAATGAGTTATAAAACCTCCATTTGTTATTTCAGATGGCTTTTACTTTCTGCATATGATTTAGGATTTGTTTTCATTTATAAAATCTTTTCTGGTCATTTTAAATTAGAATTCTGGGGGAATAATTGCTGTTGGTCCTTTTATAGCACTGTTGTATGGCTACTTAATAATATCTAGTTATTTTCATCAGTAGATCTCAAAGCACTTCCCAGTCTAATATATTTATCCTCACAACATTTCTGTGAGGTAGGAAAGTACTATCATCATTTTACAGATGAGGAACTAAATGACTTGTTCAAGGTCTGCAGCAGAGGAAGGAACTGAATCCAGGTCTCCTATATCTTACAATAGTGCCCTCACCACTGGATCATGTCTTGCTCTCTGCTTCACATCCTTCAGCTTCTTAAATGTAAAAAAAAAATGTGAACGTGACAAAAATACATGATTTGTCTCAGAGAAAGTACAAATATTCATCTGTAACCACTGAACAATGCTTATCTTTTTATTGTGGGAATGTGTGTATAAGAGTTTTCAGTCTGCCATCTGCTAATAAGGCAAATACCAAATGTACACTGTCATAAGGCCAGTATTTGCCATAAGCAAACCAAAGGCCATATTCTTCTTTTGCTGATGGGAACATGACGTGCCATACAGAGATAAAAGTAAAAGATGCTGTACAAAGCATTACATTTATGCAGCCTGAATCAAGATTAGCCCAGGCCCTCTAGATTTTCATTTAATGTTTTTCTAATCTTTTTTTTTCCTTTATTTTGGATTGTAGATGTTCACACACATGTGAATTATGAAAGAGTCAAAGGAAAATAGAGCTTATTTTCTTACATGTTACAGATATGGAATAACAGACAAACTGGAAGTTGGTGGGGAAGGAAGAAAATCTATGAAGTACTGAGTTTTGCTGTTCTATTCAGAGGCATGAAGCTTAATTTCATAGTTCTGCTTATATCAAAGAAACCTCTTCAACACCTTTTACTTCACTTTCTCAAGCCCCCTGGAGCATAGTCCTATGTTGCCTTGAGCAGCAAACTAGTTTTAAATAAAGTGAAAATGGCATCTGCCCTGGTTCTTTAATATACTTCAGAAGCTATTCTTACCAGAAAAAAGGGATTGGTCCAGTTTCTTGTCCCATTAAGGTAGAAGTGAAATCTGCAGATTAGCTAAAGAATTTGTACACAGCACTTGGAAAACTTATGCTTGACATACAACCTTGGAAGCAAAATTAGGATATTGTCCTTTATCTTGACATATTAAAGAAATTAAAGTTTAGTGTAGCTTTTATTCAGAGAGCTTGTTTCTTATACTTTGCCCTTCATTGCTTATTGTAGGAAAGCTAAGAAGAGGTCTAGGAGGTAAGAGGGCATGTTTTTGTTCAGGATCTCCAAGAACGGGGCCTTGGCAACACACATTCTCTCTCTTCTCCCATCTTAACTTGGCCAGCCTGTATTTAATAGTCAGTTATCTACAAATAACCCTACCTATAGAAGCCAGATGGGCAGAAGCCAGCAAGTTCTGGCTGCTGACAAAGCAGCCAGGAGAGACAGCATCCAGTTGAGAAGAACTGTAATCTGCACCAGGGTGATACCATACTCTGAAGGACCCTTTCCAACTTTGTTTTTTACAGCCTCATGGAGTAGATGGAATGGATGAGGCATTGCTAGGATGTACTACCAACTTTCCTTTCAACTCTGTGCTTTCTAGGGATCCACTGAAGCCAATGGAGGCACTCAATGGGCCAACTCTGGCCCACTGAAATTAGCCATGGGATAAGTCAGTGGCCTGTAGGAACAGGCCAGTTCTAGGGCTAGGATGTGCTGTAGAAAGAAATTCAGATGTATGGCATCAGGAATTAGACAGTGGTAATAACTACCTCAAAACAGAGGTAAATCGTACACAAATTTACATTTAAATGCTACATATTTTTAAGAACAAGCCAATTATTTTTGGCTTCCTTTGAGCTGAAAAAGTTGTTAGTAAAAAAATTCACTACACCACATAGCCCTTCACATTGTGCTTTGAGAAGAGGAGATGACAAACTGAAGGCTCAGGATGACAATTTAAAAATGGTCTGCCAGAGAAGTAAGTGAGCACGTAACTCTTACTCCTGCTTGCCTGGTCCTAATGTCTGGAGAGCCCACACAAGGGCCTAATGCAGCTATGGCTTATCTTCCCAGCATCTCAAACTGTTGTGCCTGTTTTCCTGTCACCATACTTCCTGGAATAGTCTTTCCCAGGCTGGGAGGATGCATGAGTGATAGGAGTGGTTTGATCCATTACCCTAAGCAAAAGTCTTTCTCTTCCAGGGAACAACAAGAGCCCAAACCAATATTCTGATCATAAGTAGTCATTCTGTTCTCTCCAGGATCAGATAGTCCTTCTGCCCCTTTGTCACTGGGGTTTCTAGGCATTTCCACTCAACCCCTCCAGGTGGCACAGTTGAGAGACAGGGGAGTTCATATCCACGCCAGCCTCTGTAACACCCTTTTCAGGGCTGCTTCCTGTCACTGGCTTTCCAGTTTCTCTAGGCCTCTTCTCTTAGCTACCATGGACAGCACCCCACCACACTACTACTCCTGCTCTCTCTCCTTTGAACTGAGGAATATTCGCTTAATATTCTCGAGAGAGCCTGCTTCTCTGTCCCCTGCTCTGTCATGAGATCCTAGAGGGTGAAAGGGTGGGAAAACATGTTCAGGCTGCAGCTGGACTTGTCAGTCTTGGAGATGCAAGTCACTCTGATAAGTCACTCTGAAAGAACTCAAATGTGAAATTGCGGAACTACTAACAATGGTTTGTAACTTGTCCTTTAAATAGGCTTCTGTACCCAATGACTAGAAGATAGCTAATGTAACACCAATATTTAAAAAGGGCTCTAGAGGGGATCCTGGCAATTACAGACGAGTAAGTCTAATGTCAGTACCGGGCAAATTAGTTGAAACAATAGTAAAGAATAAAATGGCCAGACACATAGAAGAAAATCAATTGTTGGGCAAAAGTCAACATGGTTTCTGTAAAAGGAAATCATGTCTTACTAACCTATTAGAGTTCTTTGAAGAGGTCAACAAACATGTGGACAAGGGGAATCCAGTGGACATAGTGTACTTAGATTTCCAGAAAGCCTTTGACAAGGTCCCTCACCAAAGGCTCTTACGTAAATTAAGTTGTCATGGGATAAGAGGGAAAATTCTTTAATGGATTGAGAACTGGTTAAAAGACAGGGAACAAAGGGTAAGAATAAATAGTAAATTTTCAGAATGGAGAGGGGTAACTAGTGGTGTTCTCCAAGGGTCAGTCCTAGGACCAATCCTATTCAATTTATTCATAAATGATCTGGAGAAAGGGGTAAACAGTGAGGTAGCAAAGTTTGCAGATGATACTAAACTGCTCAAGATAGTTAAGACCAAAGCAGACTGTGAAGAACTTCAAAAAGATCTCACAAAACTAAGTGATTGTGCAACAAAATGGCAAATGATATTTAGTGTGGATAAATGTAAACTAATGCACACTGGAAAAAATAACCCCAACTATACGTACAATATGATCGAGGCTAATTTAGCTACAACTAATCAGGAAAGAGCTCTTGGAGTCTTCAGAGATAGTTCTCTGAAGAAGTCCACGCAGTGTGCAGTGGCAGTCAAAAAAGCAAACAGGATGTTAGGAATCATTAAAAAGGGGATAGTGAATAAGATGGAGAATATCTTATTGCCCTTATATAAATCCATGGTATGCCCACATCTTGAATTCTGCATACAGATGTGGTCTCCTCATCTCAAAAAAGATATACTGGCATTAAAAAAGTTTCAGAGAAGGGCAACTCAAATGATTAGGGGTTTGGAACAGGTCCCATATGAGAAGAGATTAAAGAGCCTAGGACTTTTCAGCTTGGAAAAGAGGAGACTAAGGGGAGGTATAATAGAGGTATATAAAATCATAAGTGGTATGGAGAAAGTGTATAAGGAAATGTTATTTACTTGTTCCCATAATATAAGAACTAGGGGCCACCAAATGAAATTAATGGGCAGCAGGTTTAAAACAAATGAAAGTAAGTTCTTCTTCACACAGCGCACAGTCAAGCTGTGGAACTCCTTGCCTGAGGAGGTTGTGAAGGCTAGGACTATAACAGGGTTTAAAAGAGAAATAGATAAATTCATGGAGGTTAAGTCCATTAATGGCTATTGGCCAGGATAGGTAAGGAATGGTGTCCCTACCCTCTGTTTATCAGAGGGTGGTGATGGACGGCAGGAGAGAGATGACTTGATCATTACTTGTTAGGTTCACTCCCTCTGGGACACCTGGCATTGGTCACTGTTGGTAGACAGGATACTGGGCTAGATGGACCTTTGGTCGACCCAGTATGGCCATTCTTATGTTCTTATAGAGTTCACAATCCCTTGTATGGATATGTAATGCAAGACACAATCTGGTCCTTAATGGTGAAGGGCCTGATCCTACAAATTCTCTCACATATGAACAGTTCCCTGGGACTCAGTAAGCACAACCAGCATGGTAATAGGGTTTGGGGAGTGATCCTTATTTCCTAGTGTAGCTGGGCCCACAGTAAGTGAAGTATTAAACTTCCAGAGTGGGACTGATTTACCCCAGGCCCCCTCAATGCCAGAGGGAGAAACACCGAGATCCCTGACATGAAGAAAGAGGTGTATTGTCACTTAACTAGATTGAATTTATGCTCATAAATGAGCAATTCCAATTCACCCGGTTACGCAGGGTTTTAGCATTAGTATATAGGCAATTCAAGGATTTTTTCTTTTCATGGCCTTTGGTTCCTTTGATTAATTTTGTTCTCAACATCTTAATTTTGTGTTAACTCAGTACTTATGTCTTCCCTCTTTTTACTCTTCCAAAGAGCTTGGAATACATCAAGTCACCTCACATATCAGGCACATTCAACAAATGTTCCCAGGGACCCCACTACACCCATGATCTTCACACACAAACACTCTTTCCTATTACGTATACTGGGGGCAGTGCTTCATACCAGTATAAAGTGGTATAATTTTTAGGCTCAAAGTGTGATTATTTCTAGCAAGTTCCCTTAATGTAAGTGTATTTGCCAAGAGGAGTTGCCTCTGTCCTTGAATATGGATGTGAAAAAAATATTTTGTTTAAATGGGAAAATAAATAAATAGATTTTCTCACCCCTTCTCTCTGGGATTTATCACAGACTAAGAGGAAAGTTTGTATAACAATATAATGCCAGAAGCTAGGCTTCTCTGAATATATTTGACAGTTAATATAAGCAGTTTGCTACTTGATTACAAAAACTACACTTCTTTAGTACTATACAGCTATGCAAGTCAGGTTTAAAGTTTTCTATCTTCTATACAATTTCTTAGCTATTCACACCTTCCCTCCAAGAGTTAGAAGTATGTGAGACATATAGCTCTAGGTTTTACAGCTAATTTATCAATTTGTTACTCTGTTAGAAAAAGTTACACTTATTTTATTCTCTACACCTACATGAGTCAGTTTTCAAATTTTCTGTAAACTTTCTTTGTTGCACACATATGCAACCAAGTGCTGCAGCTTTAGACCCTGGTAACTGAATTCCTTAATAAAAGGGGAGTCCTGGTGGCTGAGGTTTGGTTGTTTTTAAAACTAATGAAAGCAAACCAGCAAAATCAAAGAAAGAAATAAAGACATTTTACTTGAGGACTTTCTTTATTAATAGTGCTAAGAAAAAATTGTGAATACATGAACATAGCAATCTATATTTTTTAACCTATCGGTATTAATACTTTCTAAATAAGAAAGGAAGTTATCAGATAAAAAAGTCATTAAGATAAAATTGAAAATATATTTCAATTACTCTAAAAAACTTAGAGAGCTACAGCTCAAAAAAAAAATTGCAAGACAGGAAGTCTACCATTAAGGCTGATGCAAAAACATAAATTATCTCTGAATGGGGTCAGACTTAAAGCCAGAAGGGCTCATTGTCGTCGCCTAGTGTGAACTCCTGCAGACCATAGATTTTCACCTAATGATTTCTGCATGGAGCTCAACAACTTGTGGTTAAGCAAAAGTATCTCCCTTACAAAGACATCCAGTCTTGAATCCCAAATCAACAACAACATGTGGTGAGTTAATCAGTGCTAGATTGAATCATTTGCATAGGCAGTGGAGATTATATCATTGCAAATTTTGACTACTTTTTTTCTAGTGAAGTTGTTTGTGGGTACCTTTTATCTATTATTCAATCTCCTCTAGTCTAGAGGTCCCCAAAAAGCAGACAGTCCTCTAGGAAGAAGATGTAGTGGTTCAAATCGGCAGTCAAACTCCCTTCCATTGAAGGGAAGGAGACAGCAGGGTGCCAGTATCACTCAGACACTTACCATTGCAGGCTGGAGTAGGGCATGGAGATGTGCATATTCAGGGCATCCACTAAGGGTACGTCTACATTGGCAGGGTTCCTGAGCCCAGGCTTCAGTCCAAGCCTGAACATTAACACTGCAATTAGCCTAGCAAGGCCCACAAGCCCAAGCCAGCTGCCATGGACCAACTATGGGTGTTAATTGCAGTATAGACATACCCTAAGCTGCCACCACCAGGTGAACTCCTATAGAGGGTCTTGATTTTAAAACTGACTCCACCCAGTGGAAATCCTAAGAAAGGCCAGACAATAGTGCTTTGAACTGAATCCCTCCTTCAGTGCAGGGTTCCCACTGGCTACCTACATCAGGTTCAGTAGATCTACATGTCTGCCCTAGTGACTGAGACACCCTCTCATCTCACAAACTGTACATGTGGAGCTAAGAAACATTTCCTCCCCTTCATATCAGCCCCAAATCCTGCTCCATTTTCCCTAATCATTCCTGGTGAAACATGCTAATGTCACTGTAGAAAGAATGCCCTCACTCTTCTTCTTCACTACCACTACAGGCCAGAGAGCTAACTTGAATGAAATCCAGTGTCAGTGTACAGAGCAAACACTTACTGTACCTACCTCACCCATCCTCTCCAATAAGGTTGTATGAGCCCAATCCCCAGAAATAAGTATCATATGCACCTTTACCCCATTGACTTCTCAAATTGGGCACCAATGTAACTGTACATATGTAGACTGCTTTTAGTTTTAAAATAATTAAATTGTGTACAGAGAGAGAGAGAGAGAGAGAGCATGAACAACCATAATTTTATATCCATAACTATACCTTAAAGTGCCTTCATCTGTGATTTACTATATTTTTTTTTAAGGACAGGAATTAGTGACAAAGAACAACTGATAATACATGCATAATAATATGTATTAGAATAATTTGCCCAAGGAGATGTTGTGCCACATGATAAAGCAAGTGGAGTCATGTTACATGGCATCATTGGCCTGAGGTGAAGAAGTGACAGACTGTTACATTTCAAAGCATGATTTAGTGTCAAATCATTACTCTAAACAAGACGCATGATGCATATAGAATACTGTAAAACCTCAGCAGGGAGATAATACATTCAGATATCACCAGCCTGACAAGACAGATGAACTATGACTTTATGTGCACAAGAAAGGGGAATGATGGATTGAATCAATAGCCTATATACAATGCGTAATGCATTTTTACATCATTAGCAAAACCAGAATGAATGCTCTATTTTTATAAGCCTACAAATAGCGAGGGAAACTGTGATCATGTCAAATCCATCATACCTGCTCTCAGCCAAATCATCCTATCTGATCTGAAAGCTTTCTGCAATGCAAACTAAGCTAGGTTTAAAAAGAATACAGACGCTCCTCGACTTATACAAGCGTTGCATTCTGGAATGCCTTGCATAACTCAAATTTTGTAAGTATACCTGACCATTATGTAAAAACAAAACAAAACAAAACAAACCTCCTATTTCTAGCTTACTGAACTTTTTCTGTAAGTGCAGATTTGTGAAAGTCAGGTTTGCATAATCCAGGGGGCGTCTGTATATAAGGCTGGTCTACACTACAGCGTTAGGTCGAATTTAGCCACGTTAGGTCGATTTAAAAATGAACGCATCCACACAACCAACCCCGTTCCATCGACCTAAAGGTCTTAAAATCAACTTCTGTACTCCTCCCCGGCGAGGGGAGTAGCACTAAAATCGACTTTGCTTGGTCGAATATGGGGTAGTGTGGACACAAATCGATGGTATTGGCCTCTGGGAGCTATCCCAGAGTGCTCCATTGTGACCGCTCTCAACAGCACTTTGAACTCCAATGCACTAGCCAGGTACAGAGGAAAAGCCCCGGGAACTTTTGAATTTCATTTCCTGTTTGGTCAGCATGGCGAACTCAGCAGCACAGGTGACCATGCAATCCCCCCAGAATCGTAGAGCATAGAATGTTCCTACGCTCCCCCTTTCATCTCCGTCCCTGAGGTTATCGCAGATTAGAAGGCAAAAAAAATGCACTTGCGATGACATGATTTCTGAGCTCATGCAGTCCTCCCGCACTGATAGGGCACAGCTTAATGCATGGAGGCATTCAGTGGCAGAGGCCAGGAAAGAATTAAGTGAGCGTGAAGAGCGGAGGCAGGACACAACGCTGAGGCTAATGGGGGAGCAAACAGACATGATCAAGCATCTGTTGGAGCTGCAGGAAAGCCAACAAGAGCATAGACCCCCGCTGCATCCACTGTATAACCTCCTCCCCTCCTCCCCATGTTCCATAGCCTCTTCACCCAGACACCCAAGAATGCGGGGGGGGGGGGTAGGGGGAGGCTCCGGGCACCCAGCCACTCCACTGCAGAGGATGGCCCAAGCAACAGAAGGCTGTCATTCCAATAGTTTGATTTTTAGTGTGGCTACAATAAGCAATGTGGCCTTGTCCTTCCCTCCTCCCCGACCCCAGGCTACCTTGTCCGTTATCTCATTTTAAAAAAAATTAATAAAGAAAGAATGCATGGTTTCAAAACAATAATTACTTTATTTCGAAGGGGGGAGGGTAGTTGGCTTACAGGACATTAAAATCAACAAAGGGGACGGGTTTTCATCAAGGAGAAACACACACAACTGTCACACAGAAGCCTGGCCAGTCATTAAACTGGTTTTCAAAGCCTCTCTGATGTGCAGCGCGCCTTGTTGTGCTCTTCTAATCGCCCTAGTGTCTGGCGTGAAACAACTGTCTGCCGTTGCTTTCATGGAGGGAGGGGCGACTGACGACATGTACCCAAAACCACCCGCAACAATGTTTTTGCCCCACCAGGCATTGGGAGCTTAACCCAGAATTCCAATGGGCGGCGGAGACTGCAGGAACTGTGGGATAGCTACCCACAGTGCACCACTCCTTAAGTCGAAGCTAGCCACAGTAGTGAGAACATACTCCTCTGACTTAATGTGCTTAGTGTGGACATATGCAATCGACTGTTTAAAATCGATTTCTAAAAATCGACTTCTATAAAATTGACCTAATTTCATAGTGTAGACATACCCTAAGACTACCTATATGAGCTTTGGAATGCTGCAATGTGCACACTTTCTATATATTCTATATGTTGAACCTTTAGTCCTGTCATTCTTTGTAATAACACCATAGGGGTATAATTCTGATATGATTAGATTGTTTATTAGCTTGAAAAATGCTGGGGGCAAGCAGGAAACACCGACAATGGAGGTTTTAGGCTTTTCTATTATAAATAGGTTTATTTTATTTAGTCTGAAGCCTAATGTGACAGGCTTATGTTAATGCTTGATTCTGAGATAGCCAAACCAGGCCTGAGGACTTAACCCCAGGTCATAAATTGGGCCTTCTTGTTCTGTGTGATAAACATGTGACCACAGAAGAACAGGTACACTGCAAGGTTGCAAAAGTTATTTTTAAATAGGAGGACAATTTGGGGGCTTTTGCAATATTTTGTAACATAGTAAACTGGCAGTTAGACTGCACTGATGTGTATGATTTATTAAGGAATTGATTGGCACAAGTTGTTAGGTCAGTAATTGGAAGGATAATTATGATGATTAGTATATATGGATAATGGACAGGAATAGCATTTATTATGGTCACAGAAAGGGTCAAATATGTTCATGTATCCATGTGGTTACAGAAAGAATGGATATAAAAGATCTGACTTTGTTCCCTAAAATGTGGGTACGTTGGGTTCCTTAAATGGTTTCAATAGGTTCATAACCTGCTCTTTGATGTGTTCCACTAGCTGATGTTTCTATCTTTGATTTCCATGACTCTTTGGAGATGTGAGTATGTTCATTATTCTAAGAGCTATAACTGAGTTTAGTTTATATCTTTATTTTGTTCAGTTATGCTAATAAGTGTACTTATTTGGTTTGTAATTAAAGTTTATATTGCTATCTATCGCGTGTCCCAATGAACAAGAAATTTCTGTTTCTAAGGGAAGGAACCTGTGGTGATGAATTCTTTACACAAGTAATGAGTGTTCAGGCTACACATATCACACACACACAAATACAAACACATATGAGTACACGTGAGTATTTCTGACATTGGCTTGCCTACAAAGGCAACAGTTCATATAAAAGAATTATTATGATTGTACATATGGGGCTATTGTGCCACATTAACACTTTTTAGCTAGATATTCTTCAAATATCTTAAATTTGTAGAATTAGTGGTTACTATTAGAAGACTGCTGTACTAACAAGGAAACTTGGATAGAGATGACCCTGAAGGAATAATCAGAACCCTGAGTAATCATATTTTATATCTGTGGAAGCTTTTCCCATGTAGACAAAACAGGTACACCTCTTCCCCAATATAACACTGTCCTCGGGAGCCAAAAAATCTTACCGCGTTATAGGTGAAACCGCGTTATATTGAACTTGCTTTGATCTGCAGGAGCACACCCCTCTGCCCCCCCCCAGATCACTGCTTTACCGCGTTATATCTGAATTTGTGTTATATCGGGTTGCGTTATATTGGGGTAAAGGTGTATATTAATGTATTGGTACAGTAGCACATAGAAGTCCATCTGCAATTGGAGCCCCCCGTGAGAGGTAATGTAAAATACATAAAAGACAGTTCCCAACCCCAAAAAGATGAAATTTGGGAGGGAATAAGGTAGTAAAGTGTTTTATTCAAGGTCGCACAGCAGGTCAGTTGCAGAGACAAGAAAAGAATCCACAATCCTTGAGCCTCTGTGTAGTGCCCTATTGACTAGACCATACTGCCTCTCGATTGCTTCTCCTTTGTTACTCAATGTTGCTGTGGGGAAATAGGCCTGGCCGGCCTCGATTGTAGGGAAATAGGCCTGGCCAGCCTCCCTTATGTCAGTCAAAAGGGCGGTGAAGGCCCGAATGTAGGCCTTCTGGCAGAGGCTCGGTATACTGGCCCTTACAAAGGCCTTTACAGGTTAAGGCCTGAACAAGACTAAGCTATACAGTCCCCTGCTAAATTCGGTCAAGGGTTCTGACCAGAGGAGGGAGGGAGAAGGAGCGATGTGGAAAGCCTCAGTAACATAATAACCGCTTGTTTATGAAATGTAATAACCGCTTATATGAAGAAATTGCTTCTAGCAAAAGCCAACTTCTCCTGTAATTCCAGCTAACTGCAAAGCTAGCCAATCATATATCTTCTTTGGGCGTCCTGTAATAAACACCTATGCCCTAAAACGGTAAACCCCTGGAAAAATAATATGCACCCTGTCGAGAATACACCCCAACTGGTGCCAAGTACTGCCCATATCGGAAACCACGAAGAAGTCCTCTACCCAATATGCACCCAATCCTCGTAAATTGATAAAGGAGGTATCAGGAAAAGGGGACGGACCCCAACTCTTATTTCACATAAATGACGTATAATTTGTACTATGCTTGCGGTTTGTAAGAATAAAAGCAGCCTGCGCGCTGTGCAGGTTGGTGTAGTTTTCGGACTGCAACCCCAACGCGTTGGTATGTACTGCAATAAACTGGCCTCAGGCTTGAGTCTGTGAACTAAAATCAATGCGTGGGTGACTTTTTCCACGACATTGCATTGCTTTGAACCACTGATTCAGTAGAATGCATTTTTATTGGGGCTGTTTTAGAACAATACCACTTTAAGTTTTCATTTAAAACCAGTAAAGGTAGGCAACATTGTTTTCTAACTATTGAACTTTTGATGGTTCTCTGACAATTTTATGACTGCTAGTTTAAGATAAAAACTTAAAATAAATTCCCCACTTTCCCACATGCAAATACCCACCCTGCAATCAATGGGCCAAATTTGGTGCTGAACTACATTCAATCACATTAATTTATAATTGAAGAGTTCATAATTGAGATGTTTGATCCTGCCAAATTTCTAGTTAACTCTTGTAGCAGGGGCTCCGGGATTGTTGGACAACAATCTTTTTTTTAACAATGATAAAAGTATTATTTTCCCTTTACTATAAAATAGCTGAATTGTATGTTGTTCATACTTTTAAAAATAATCTGCTTGGTTGAGGACATGTGCCAAGTTTTAGCCTGAAAGGTGAAATTATAACAGTTATTAATATCTGAAAATTACCCTTTAGAATGAAAATGCTTGAGCTACCTTAACTATAGCCCTAGCTCTGTGCTCTATTAACACACCTTAGTTGCGTTAATTGTGTATACATTTGTCTATATTTATCATGTATCGGGGGTAGCCATGTTAGTCTGTATCCACAAAAAACAACAAGGAGTCCGATGGCACCTTAAAGACTAACAGATTTATTTGGGCATAAGCTTCCGTGGGCAAAAACCCCCACTTCCTCAGACGCATGGAGTGAAAGTCACAGATGCAGGCTTTATATAATGATATATGAAGAGAAGGGAGCACCTCACAAGTGGAGAACCAGCGTTGAAATGGCCAACCCAACCAGTGTGGATGTAGTCCACCCCCAACAACAGATGAGGAGGTGCTCTATCTTGCTTATCAAATGATTACTTCAGTTTCTAATAGAGATGATTACATTTAAAATAAACATATGTTTATGATAAGTATTATAGTAGCACACAGGGAAGCCAAATGAGACCACGACCCTATTGTGCTAGACACTGTACGATACTTTAGAATAAGAGACTCTCTGCCCTGATGAGCTTACAGTCTAAACAGACACCACAGACTAAAGCTTTGAGGGAAGGGACATAACATAACAGGTGAGAGGAAAGAGGGATGGCTAGCAAATGTCGTTCTAGTGCCATGATTCTGTGATTGTTTGGGTGTGGGATTTTGTTGGGAGGGGATTAGCTAAACAGGGACATAAAGCCAAGGAAAGGGAGGGCAGGTAGAGTTAAGAGAAAGTGAGGAAGGGGGAGGGTGGGCATTGGAGGGCGCAATAGGGGAGAGAATGTCCAGAGTAATAACTGAAAGAGCTGTCGGGCACTCCCTAGGTCCCAGCTGGGTCTCAGTCCCTGGCCACACCCCATGGTCTCAGATTCCTTTCTCTACAGCCAATGGCTGAGTTTCTTGCTGGCTCCTCCAAGCATATCATCTGTATTGTATAACAATCTTCATTTTAAAAGATATTGGCTCAGTTATGTCTCTGAGCAGTGGGGAAGAATGTGTGCCCATACCCACCGAAGGAGGCTGGAGGAGTTATGCACCATATTTTCAAGTGCTTAGTAGCCTAATTGGGACCAGATTTCCAGAAGGACACAACAGGCTCAATGCTTTGGGAAAAGTATGTCTCTATGCCTTTGAAATACATGCCTCCTGGAAGCCAACTGGGAAATGCCCTTTGCTCCACCTTTTCAATAGCCCGTGGTGGGATGGGGGTCATATCCTTTCTGGGTATAGCCCCTGTGACTCTTCGTGGCTATTCTTATAGCCTCCCCCTTGTTCTTCCAAGTGCCTGTAGCCATATCATGGCTATGTTCTTCTTGAGTGTCCTAGAAAGAGAAGGGCTCCCGATTGTCATCTTGCCTGTCTAGCACAGCTACACAGGACACACAATCTAACCATCTACTCTTGATGTATTATTTTAAACTCAAATTTATTGTTGTTCAGTTTATTTACAAATTTGAGGGCTGTTTTCGAAAACCATGCCCCCCCCACACACACCAGATACAAGCTGGCAGGCCTTTCATGCTCATTGCTACGAGAGACTATGCAGTGAGTCTGCCTTCAAGGACTTCCTGTGCAGCACTGAGTGACTATAGTTACAGAACAGCTCTTTGAAGTGGAAACACCACAAATAGGATGGCAATTCAGCCCCAGCTCAGATAGCCACTAAAGAATTAGAAAATACTATAGGCTATCAATATAGGTCCAGACTCAGAGCACACTTAAGAATCCATTTTAAAAAGGATGCCAAGTCTATGCAGTGTCACCAATACCCACTTCCCAGACAAAGTACATCCATTCAAGTTAGTGGAAGTTCTGCCTGTTGGAGCAGAATCTCGAAGTGTTGGAAGTTAGCAGTTGAAACTGTCTCATATCAAATGGGATCACCAGGCTGCAAGCAGCTCTGTACATTCTAGGAAGCAGAAAATAAAAGGGCAGATCTGGGCTCAAAAACCAGTGCAGCTAAAAGATCCCCAATAGCTTCCAACAGGATACAGGAAGTGTTTTGAGTGTCCCCCTTTAATTCTTTGCAAACATCTTTGTTATACCTATTAGACAAGCTGTATAAATTTCTCACTCTAACTATGAATGATTCATTGATGAGTGGCTGCTTTAATGTTTTAAATGAAAAAACCCACACTGTTAGAGATGTAATAGAATAAGCTCAAAAAACATTGTGTGCAATTCAACACTGGGATGTTCATCTCATTGGCTCCTACTGAAGTCATCTGGAACCCCACATGATTATGCAAGGATGGAATTTGGTCCTAAAATTACATTGTCACAGAAAGAAGATGCTACATTAACTCTTAGTTTTGACATTTCAAACCATATCCTCAGCAGGTGTAAATAGTATAGATGTGGAACTTCATTTGTAAGTTTTAAGACAACACAATAAGAAACTCATTATTAAGGATTAATCTCTTTATTCAGGTGCTGAGCCAATATCCGTACTGAAAATGAACTTCAATCCTCATTATCAAGACAGTTATGCCTATTTCTGAGAAGGTAATTCATGTTCTTCAGTGCAGTACCTTTCCAAAGCAGTTTTATGGAATTGTACCAAGCAAGTGATTAATATCCAAAATATTAAACACAGGCCTCCAAACCTATGTTACTTCTAAATTAGATGAACTAAAATCCAGCATAATATCATCTAAATCAAATACAATTCTGATTTTTATTCATTTTCAGCATGAAGTAACTTCAAAAGTATTTACTGAAGAAAATTAATATAATATTGTCACCCTATTACTTAGAATAAAGAGTGATAAATGTAACAAGCTGTATTGCTATCTAGGATTCATTATTTTACACACAAGGATTAACGCATTGTAGCATAACAATTGAAAATTAAAGTTTAATTGGGAGGAGGGGTGAAAGACGATAGGAGGGCTGCAATGGGCAGATGTATGTACTATCTCTTCAGTATTCCATGGAGTGACAGTGTAGTGAGTGGAGGATGGCTCATGGTTACCTATATTACTGTATTCTGTACTTCTGATTCCTTAAGCCTGATGGTTTTATGGCCACTAGTCTACACTGGACTACAACAACACAGTTTATTCATGGGGAACCAAATCCTGGAGTCCATTCTAAGAAAAAGCCAAGGGCTTTATAGATTCATAGATTCGAGGACTGGAAGGGACCTCGAGAGGTCATCGAGTCCAGTCCCCTGCCCTCATGGCAGGACCAAATACTGTCTAGACCATCCCTGATAGACATTTATCTAACCTACTCTTAAATATCTCCAGAGATGGAGATTCCACAACCTCCCTAGGCTGTTTACTCCAGTGTTTAAACACCCTGACAGTTAGGAACTTTTTCCTAATGTCCAACCTAAACCTCCCTTGCTGCAGTTTAAGCCCATTGCTTCTTGTTCTATCCTTAGAGGCTAAGGTGAACAAGTTTTCTCCTCCTCCTTATGACACCCTTTTAGATACCTGAAAACTGCTATCATGTCCCCTCTCAGGGCTGGTCTACACTGGGGGGCGGGGGGTCGATCCAAGATACGCAACTTCAGCTACGCAAATAGCGTAGCTGAAGTCGAAGAATCTTGGATCGAATTACCTGGGGTCCACACAGCACCGGATTGACGGCCGCAGCTCCCCCGTCGACTGCGCTACCGCTGCTCGCTCTGGTGGAGTTCCGGAGTCAACTGTGAGCGCGTTCGGGGATCAATATATCGCGTCTTAACGAGACGCAATATATCGATCCCGGATAAATCGATTGCTAGGCACCGATACAGCGGGTAGTGAAGACTAAACAAAACAAACCCAATTCTTTCAATCTTCCTTCATAGGTCATGTTCTCAAGACCTTTAATCATTCATGTTGCTCTTCTCTGGATCCTCTCCAATTTCTCCACATCTTTCTTGAAATGCGGTGCCCAGAACTGGACACAATACTCCAGTTGAGGCCTAACCAGCACAGAGTAGAGCGAAAGAATGACTTTTCGTGTCTTGCTCACAACACACCTGTTAATACATCCCAGAATCATGTTTGCTTTTTTTGCAACAGCATCATACTGTTGACTCATATTTAGCTTGTGGTCAACTATAACCCCTAGATCCCTTTCTGCTGTACTCCTTCCTAGACAGTCTCTTCCCATTCTGTATGTGTGAAACACTTTGCATTTGTCTTTGTTAAACTTCATCCTGTTTACCTCAGACCATTTCTCCAATTTGTCCAGATCATTTTGAATTATGACCCTGTCCTCCAAAGCAGTTGCAATCCCTCCCAGTTTGGTATCATCCGCAAACTTAATAAGCGTACTTTCTATGCCAATATCTAAGTCGTTAATGAAGATATTTAACAGAGCTGGTACCAAAACAGACCCCTGCGGAACCACACTTGTTATGCCTTTTCAACAGAATTGGGAACCATTAATAACAACTCTCTGAGTACGGTTATCCAGCCAGTTATGCACCCACCTTATAGTAGCCCCATCTAAATTGTATTTGCGTAGTTTGTCGATAAGAATATCATGCGAGACCATATCAAATGCCTTATTAAAGTCTAGGTATACCACGTCCACAGCTTCTCCCTTATCCACAAGGATCGTTATCCTATCAAAGAAAGCTATCAGATTGGGTTGACACAATTTGTTCTTTACAAATCCATGCTGGCTATTCCCTATCACCTTTCCACCTTCCAAGTGTTTGCAGATGATTTCCTTAATTATTTGCTCCATTATCTTCCCTGGCACAGAAGTTAAACTAACTGGTCTGTAGTTTCCTGGGTTGTTTTTATTTCCCTTTTTATAGATGGGCACTATATTTGCCCTTTTCCAGTCTTCTGGAATCTCTCCCATCTCCCATGATTTTCCAAAGATAATAGCTAGAAGCTCAGATACCTCCTCTATTAGCTCCTTGAGTATTCTAGGATGCATTTCATCAGGCCCTGGTGACTTGCAGGCATCTAACTTTTCTAAGTGATTTTTAACTTGTTCTTTTTTTATTTTATCTGCTAAACCTACCCCCTTCCCATTAGCATTCACTATGTTAGGCATTCCTTCAGACTTCTCAGTGGAGATCGAAACAAAGAAGTCATTAAGCATCTCTGCCATTTCCAAGTTTCCTGTTACTGTTTCTCCCTCTTCACTGAGCGATGGGCCTACCCTGGTCTTCCTTTGGTCTTCCTCTTGCTTCTAATGTATTGATAAAAAGTCTTCTTGTTTCCCTTTATTCCAGTAGCTAGTTTGAGCTCATTTTGTGCCTTTGCCGTTCCAATCTTGCCCCTTGCCCCTTCAGCATTTGTTCCAAAGTCCCTGAGCTAAGGAAATGGGGGAGGGATAGCTCAGTGGTTTGAGCATTGGCCTGCTAAATCTAGTGTTGTGAGTTCAATCCTTGAGGGGGCCACTTAGGGATCTGGGGCAAAATCAGGACTTGGTCCTGCTAGTGAAGGCAGGGGGCTGGATTCAATTACCTTTCAGGGTCCCTGTCAGTTCTATGAGATAGGTATCTATACATTTGGGGAAGTGTTGCCCTTGTCAAAATAGATTTTTTGTGAAAACATGAAAACATCTGTCACAGGTAAATATTTGCATTATTTTTAAAATTGGTAGCTTCTTGCAGCTCTAATTTTAGAGATAATGATGTGTAGCTTCAGAACAAATCTAACCAGTTGGCCTATCCTTCTATAAGCTATTAGTGCTCTACTGTGCATGTGCCATATATTCAATACAGATGAAAGCATATCCATTCCTTTCACTAAGTATGCTCTGTGGAAGTCTGACTGAACTTCCTAAAATGATCACCATAGCTTTCACTCTATTGAGCATGCTTGCTCTAACAGTGAGTGTAGCGTGTGATCTGTGAGTGAGTCTGATGTCTGTTTCGGGACAGTCTTATGGCTAATCCAACAGTAAATTTCAGTGCTTTATAATCTTAGCATGGGAAATTATACGGAGTGCAAATTATTCGTAAGTATTAGTTTAAAATAGATTTAAAAAGAACACAGCAAGTTATTGTGTTATTTCTTATTATTGGCCAATGATGTTAGAAAATTTCACTTCAAGCAAATGCTGTGCTATAAATGAGGCTGTAGGATCAACAGTGGAGATTTAGGACCTGATCTGCAGCTGATGCAAATTGCATCACTCCATGAATCATTGAAGCGATGAAGATTTACACTAGTTGAGGATCTGGCCCACAATTAATAGCATTGTGCTCTTGAAGCTCTTTCGATGAATGTTATACAGTAGAAATTATGAATGAGATCAATGTGTCTCATTTAGACCTGGCTGGAGGATGGACAGCAATGTCTTTTTGCAACAGATTTTTAGGTTTCAAAGTTAGTTTTGCTCCACACTGGAACGAAACCTTTCAAAAAAATGTGAAATGGAGTTGTGGTGAAATATCCATTTTTTGCTTGAAAAGGTCAGGTTTTCAATTTTGGTCATCTGCTCATCGGATGTAACCAGGAAGCCCTAGACCTCAGAAATGTTCCTAGCAAAAACTTAAGTCAAAATTGATTCAAAATCAAAACATTTTGTGGCTACGTAACAGCATATTATGATGACAAAACATTTAGTTGAAAGTGCTCCAATGAGCTCTAGTCTCATTGTTTCTTTTGATTTAGAAGAGTTATAAGGCTGGATTTTCCTAATACTGAACCTTCCCTCACCACATTTGCACTCAGCACAGGGGTCAGGCATAATCTGCTCCTTACATTCCTGGTGCACAAAGAAAATCTACGGTGATGCTAGACTCCCCATGGAGGCAGGGGCAAAATGAGACTGGGAAGAGCTTTGGCTGTCACAGGCAGGCTAGCATGGCTGGAATGTGTCTTGCAAAAGTTGGGAGCAAGACCAATCATGCCTTTGTTTCCCACAAACATCACACCTGCCTCAGCTCAATGCTTCTAGGAACAGCTATTGTTGTGCACAGCCCTTTGTCATCCAAATGCTGGTACTATATTAAAGACATTATCTTGTCCTTAACTTACTATGCAACGATCTGAAGAGAAGTGCCAAGAGAGTCAGTCTGTTTTCACTCATGAACCTATCCAGTGAACTAGCTTTCTTTTCATATCTGGGGCTCAGATACCGCACCCCAGTGGTGAACACATTAGGTATTACATAGGTAAGAGTAGACCTAAAAAAGTCCTTTACAGAGAACATATTATGACACTGTTATCACTGACCACTTCATGCTGTTCAACTCTTGATGAACCGAGTACTTTCCCTGTTGTTAAATATCTGAAACAGTATCTTTACATCCATTGATTCCAGCCTAAAACAAAAGTAGAATTTTCTTCTTGGAGACCACTGGAACATGCTAGCTCCCATCTATTACACAAAAATAGCAATGAGTCTCTTGGTTGATGGAGAGACAATCACACTTCAGCATGCATAATTTAAATCATGTTTGAAAATGCACAAGATGTCACCCCATTCTGCCATTAATAACATAAGAACATAAGAATGGCCATACTGGGTCAGACTAAAGGTCCATCCAGCCCAGTATCCTGTCTACCAACAGTGACCAATCCCAGGTGTCCCAGAGGGAGTGAACCTAACACGTAATGATCAAGTCATCTCTCTCCTGCCATCCATCTCCACACTCTGACAAACAGAGGTTAGGGACACCATTCCTTATCCATCCTGGCTAATAGCCATTAATGGACTTTACCTCCATGAATTTATCTAGTTCTCTTTTAATCACTGTTATAGTCCTAGCCTTCAAAACATCTTCAGGCAAGGAGTTCCACAGCTTGACTGTGCACTGTGTGAAGAAGAACTTCCTTTTATTTGTTTTAAACCTGCTGCCCATTAATTTCATTTGGTGGCCCCTAGTTCTTATATTATGGGAACAAGTAAATAACTTTTCCTTATTCACTTTCTCCACACCACTCATGATTTTATATACCTCTATCATATCCCCCCTTAGTCTCCTCTTTTCCAAGCTGAAAAGTCCTAGTATCTTTAATCTCTTCTCATATGGGACCCATTCCAACCCCCTAATCATTTTAGTTGCCCTTCTCTGAACCTTTTCTAATGCCAGTATATCTTTTCTGAGATGAGGAGACCACTTCTGTACGCAGTATTCAAGACGTGGGCGTACCATGGATTTATATAAGGGCAATAAGATATTCTCCGTTTTATTCTCTATTCCTTTTTTAATGATTCCTAACATCCTGTTTTCTTTTTTGACTGCCTCTGCACACTGCGTGGACGTCTTCAGAGAACTATCCATGATGACTCCAAGATCTTTTTCCTGATTAGTTGTAGCTAAATTGGCCCCCATCATATTGTATGTATAGTTGGGGTTATTTTTTCCAATGTGCGTTACTTTATATTTATCCACATTAAATTTCATTTGCCATTTTGTTGCCCAGTCATTTAGTTTTGTGAGATCTTTTTGAAGTTCGTCACAGTCTGCTTTGGTCTTAACTATCTTGAGCAGTTTAGTATCATCTGCAAACTTTGCCACCTCACTGTTTACCCCATTCTCCAGATCATTTATGAATAAGTTAAATAGGATTGGTCCTACGACTGACCCTGGAGGAACACCACTAGTTACCCCTCTCTATTGTGAAAATTTAGCATTAATTCCTACCCTTTGTTCCCTGTCTTTTAACCAGTTCTCAATCCATTACAGGATTTTCCCTCTTATCCCATTACAACTTAATTTACGTAAGAGCCTTTGGTGAGGGACTTGTCAAAGGCTTTCTGGAAATCTAAGTACACTATGTCCACTGGATCCCCCTTGTCCACATGTTTGTTGACCCCTTCAAAGAATTCTAATAGATTAGTAAGACAAGATTTCCCTTGACAGAAATCATGTTGACTTTTGCCCAACAATTGATATTCTTCTATGTATCTGACAATTTTATTCTTTACTATTGTTTCAGCTAATTTGCCCGGTACTGACGTTAGACTTACTGGTCTGTAATTGCCGGGAACACCTCTAGAGCCCCTTTTTAATATTGGCGTTACATTAGCTATCCTCCAGTCATTGTGTACAGAAGCTGATTTAAAGAAAAGGTTACAAACCATAGTTAATAGTTAATAGTTAATTTCACATTTGAGTTCTTTCAGAACTGTTGGGTGAATGCCATCTTGTCCCAGTGACTTGTTACTGTTACATTTATCAATCAATTCCAGAACCTACTCAATTGACACTTCAATCTGTGACAATTCCTCAGATTTGTCACCTACAATGGACGGCTCAGGTTTGGGAATCTCTCTAACATCCTTAGCTGTGAAGATTGAAGCAAAAAGTCATTTAGTTTCTCCACAATGACTTTATCGTCTTTAAATGCTCCTTTTGTATCTCAATCGTCCAGGGGCCCCACTGGTTGTTTAGCAGGCTTCTGCTTCTGATGTACTTAAAAACATTTTATTATTACCTTTTGAGTTTTTGGCTAGCTGTTCTTCAAACTCCTTTATGGCTTTTTTATTACATTTTTAAACTTAATTTGGCAGTGTTTATGCTCCTTTCTATTTACCTCACTAGGATTTGACTTCCACTTTTTAAACAGATGCCTTTTTATCTCTCACTGATTCTTTTACATGGTTGTTAAGCCACGGTGGCTCTTTTTAAGTTCTTTTACTGTGTTTTTTAATTTGGGGTATACATTTAAGTTGGGCCTCTATTATGGTATCTTTAAAAAGTGTCCATGCAGCTTTCAGGGATTTCACTTTAGTCACTGTACCTTTTATTTTCTGTTTAACTAACCTCCTCATTTTTGCATAGTTCCCCTTTCTGAAATTAAATGCCACAGTGTTGGGCTGCTGAGGTGTTCTTCCCACCACAGGAATGTTAAATGTTATTATATTATGGTCACTATTTCCAAGCAGTCCTGTTATAGTTACCTCTTGGACCAGATCCTGCGCTCCACTCAGGACTAAATCGAGAATTGTCTCTCCCCTTGTGGGTTCCTGTACCAGCGGCTCCAAGAAGCAGTTATTTAAAGTATCAAGAAATTTTGTCTCTGCATTTCGTCCTGAGGTGACATGTACCCAGTCAATATGGGGATAATTGCACTATTATTGAGTTCTTTATTTTGATAGCTTCTCTAATCTCCCTTAGCATTTCATCGTCACTATCACTGTCCTGGTCAGGTGGTCGATAATAGATCCCTACTGTTATATTCTTATCAGAGCACGGAATTACTATACATAGAGATTCTATGGAACATGTGAATTCATTTAAGATTTTTACTTCATTTGATTCTACATTTTCTTTCACATATAGTGCCACTTCCCCCTCCCTCCCTCTCCCCCTCCCCCCGCACATGACCTGTTCTGTCCTTCCGATATATTTTGTACCCCGGAACGATTTTGTCCCATTGATTTTCCTTACTCCATATGGTTTCTGTGATGCCTATTATATCAATATCCTCCTTTAACATGAGGCACTCTAGTTCACCCATCTTATTATTTAGACTTTTAGCATTTGTGTACAAGCACTTTAAAAACATGTCACAGTTTGTTTGTCTGCCCTTTTCTGATGTGTCAGATTCTTTTTTATGTGAATGTTTCTCATCTGATCTGGCCTATACTCTATCCTCTTCCATTCTCTCCTCCTGACTAAAACTTAGAGAATCTCTATCAATAGACTCTCCTCTAAGAGAAGTCTCTGTCCAATCCACGTGCTCCTCTGTAGCAATCGGCTTTCCCCCATCTCTTAGTTTAAAAACTGCTCTGCAACTTTTGTAATGTTAAGTGCCAGCAGTCTGGATCCACTTTGGTTTAGGTGGAGCCCATTCTTCCTGTATAGGCTCCCTCTATCCCAAAAGTTTCCCCAATTCCTAATAAATCTAAACTCCTCCTCCCTACACCATTGTCTCATTTACGCATTGAGACTCTGAAGCTCTGCCTGCCTACCTGGCCCTGCGTGCGGAACTGGAAACATTTCTGAGAATGCCACCATAGAGGTCCTGGATTTCAGTCTCTTTCCTGGCAGCCTCAATTTGGCCTCCAGGACATCTCTCCTACCCTTCCCTATGTCATTGGTACCTACATGTACCAAGACTACCAGCTCCTCCCCAGCACTACACATAAGTCTATCTAGATGCTTCGAGAGATCCGCATCCTTCGCACTAGGCAGGCAAGTCAACATTTCTCCAGGTCATCACAAACCCAGTTATCTGTTTCTAATGATCGAATCTCCCATTAGTAACACCTCCTTTTCCTAATTACTGGTGTTCCCTCCCCCGGAGAGATAACCTCAGTGCGAGAGGATACCCCAACATCATCTGGAAGGAGGGTCCCAACTATGGGAAGGTTTCCCTCTGCTCCCTTTGACTGCTTTCCTTCCCTGAGCCTTTCATCCTCCTCAATAGCACAGGGGCTGTCTGACCAGAGGTGGGACAAATCTACAGTGTCCTGAAAAGCCGCATCAATATACCTCTCTGCCTCCCTTAGCTCCTCCAGTTCCGCTACCCTGGCTTCCAAATCCCGTACGCCGTCTCTGAGGGCCAGGAGCTCCTTGCACCGAATGCACACATACGCCACCCGCCCACAGGGCAGGTAATCATACATGCTACACTGAGTGTAATAAACACAATAGCCACCACTCTGCTGCTGGGCTTCTGCCTGCATTCTCTCCTACAGCTACCTAGGTCAATGAGAGGATTTTTGTTTAAATCAAGAAGTTTTTATTATAGTTTAGTTTAAAGGTTTTAAAGAATGGCAAGTGTACCTGAAATATCTAATAATAAGGAATACAGATATGTTGATTTCACTATTTTCCAGTCATGCTTAGCTCACACAAAAGAATATTTCCCTGATTTAAAAAGGCAATTCTATATTATTAGTGTGTACTAGAAATATTTTAGATACGTAGTTAAACACAATGCAAGATGTATTTTGAAATCTGTCTTATTTTTATCTCTAGTGATCAAGATTATCCTAGGATTTCTCTGTGTGCAGTGAAGGTAATTGAATCTGATCTCTACCTAAAGAGCACCATTTTCTTTATAATAATTTCTAGTATTGTAGATGAGTAGTACATTTCTGAGACAAAGCTATTTAAGGTATTAATCACTTATATGTATCCCTGAAGAGCTTATAGAGCTCTCTCAAACATTCTACAAGATAATGTAGTTTGTGTGTTGTAACATAGCATCTTGTCTCCCCCTGGAATGGAGGATTTGCTACGGGCTATTGACCTGCAACTTAATTCAAAGAGGAAAGGGAATCGCACTAACTGAATCCTAACACGCTCTAAAAAAAAAAAAAAATACATTTTCATTCTTATTAGCCTGTAGTGACCATCTTAGTTTTCTGTCTGGAACATTGAGGATATTTTTGCCTTTGATCTTTCTTTCCAATGTCACATCCCTGATGCCTCCAAGGCTTAATATCAAAAACTTTAAAAAAAGCCAGGTTGTACCATTTTCTAAGCACCACTGCTGCTGAGGCCCCAAGTCATGCCTTGGCCTTTTCCATTATTGACTATTGCAATGCCTTCCATTTTTGATTTGCCAGTTACTAATCTCGGTTGACTACAACTGCAGAAAAGTTCTCCTGGGAGATGGCTAGCTTATGTTAGTCAGTACATTATTCATAGGTTATAGTTTATACTCACTACACTGGACTGCAGTTAAACATTCCATTGATTTTTAGGGATTTGAATGATACTCATACAGCGTACATCTATATTCATGTCATGTTGCATTGCCTCTGCACACCTCTATGATCTCTCAGTGCTTTGTGTTTCTGAATGTGTCCTGAATGAGTGGCTAGAAATCTACTGATGCCATAATGCCATCTACAGGTTAAAAAAAGCTACCAGTTTCTCTTGGCTGACCCTATTTCACAATTCCCCATAAGACCACCTGCCCAAGACAAACAACCACACCAGAAGCAGAAACTAACAAAAATCCACACCATAACTGTCAAGAAGGAGGAATAGCACAACAACTTTGGTTTTAGTACTGCCAGTTCAGGACCTAGCCGCAAGTTCAGAAGTGGGTGAAAATAAAAATATGTGAAAAAAATTAACTAACATCCCAGAACAGGGATAGAGGTTGGGTTCTGCTTCAGTTCCACAAATTAACAAATAATTGGGTGGCTGTGTGCTAATACTAGTATTGATAGGCTGGAAGGTGTCAATGGCTGCAAGCAAGAGTACACGGGCAATTGCTGAGCCTGTTAAAATTGATGGGCATGCAGGTCACCCTCCATTCAGGCTAAATGGAAGAAGTGATTGAGCTCCTTTATGGAATAAGATAGTGAAAACAACAAAAGCCACTCCCTAAGGTACTGGGCCACATAGGAAAGCTTGAGCAAGAACTCAGAATATGAGGGGTTTCCCTTGGTGGACTGATTTCAAACTGGAGAGAGACCAGAGGAGAACAAGAAAGATGATGAGTTTTAGAAAACCTGACCTGTGAGGAAAGGTTAGAAAAATTTGGGCATTTTTAGCCTTGAAAAAAGTAGGCTGAGGGGAGACCTGATGCTGTGGCCAGTTCTGGTGCCTACAATTCAAGAAGGATGTTGATAAATTGGAGAGGGTTCAAAGAAGAGCCACAAGAATGATTAAAGGATTAGAAAACCTGCCGTATAGTGACAGACTCAAGGTTCTCAATCTATTTAGCTTAATAAAGAGAATGTTAAGGAGTGACTTTACTACAGTTTATAAGTACACTCATGGGGACAAAATATTTAATAAGGGGCTCTTCAAACTAGCAGAGAAAGGTATAACACAATCCAATGGCTGAAGTTGAATCTAGACAAATTCAGACTGGAAATAAGGCATAAATATTTAAAAAGTGACAGTATTTAACCACTGGAACAATTCACCAAGGATTGAGGTGGATTCTCCATCCCTGACAATTTTTAAATCAAGATTGGATGTTTTTCTAAAAGATCTGCTGTGGGAATTATTTTGGGGAACCTTTATGGCCTGTGCTATACAGGAGGTCAGACTAAACGATTGTAATGGTCCATTCTGAACTTGGAATCTATGCTGGAGTCTTCAAACATATTAAGAGTTGTTATAGAGAGGACAATAATCAATTGTACTCCACATCTACTGGTGGTAGGATAAGAAGTAATCTGTTTAATCTGCAGTAAGGGAGATTTAGGTTACATATTACGAAAAACTTTGTAACCATAAGGATAGTTAAGTACTTGAATAGGTTAGTAAGGGAGATTGTGGAATCCCTGTATTTGGAGGTTTTTAAGAACAGGTTAGATAAATACCTGTCATTGGTGGTTTAGGTGTCCTTGGTCCCATCTCAGCTGGTGGGGGGAGGGAAGGGAGTCGACTAGTTCACCTCTTGAGGTCTCTTCCAGCCCTATATTTCTATGAACAAAGCATTATAAACAAACAGCTTATAGCGAAGGGTAACATGAGATGATACTAAGTATGCAGGCAGGCTAAGTTAAATAGGCTTTCCTCTTCAGCTACAGGAACAGACCAGATCCTTCTTACAGTCTCCTAGCAAGCCCCCCAGATCCTCCTGAGTCTGTGGGTGTCTCAGACTGGTTCTCTGAGTCTGACCCACCCTGTTCAAAGCTAGTGCTATTAAGGCTGTTCACTCTGGCATCATCTCTTAAGGACTGTTAAATAGAAGCTGTTGTGGGCTTAGTCGAAAGGGCCTCTTTCCATACGTGGATTGGCTGTTACCCAGTCAGGCCCAATAGGGTTAAATATCCATTCCATTATGTAGAAGCATCAGACTCGTGACAGATCCAGATGTAATATTAATAATTATTAAAGAATACTCCTTTGTTTGTTATAATCATACACTGACTAACTCAGGATTATTGGCTCCTTTTTTGTATCTCATCCTACAGACTATCAATACAAAGGGAAGATGTATCTTTGTAAAAAAGGAGGCACTCAACACCTTTTGCACAACACAACATACTTCAATTAATAATATTTGCAGTTCTAGTGCTTTCTATGCAATGGAATAAAAGATTTTTTAAATCAATGTTTTTATATACATTTAAGAAACAACCCCTCCCACCTTTCAGAAAAAAAGATGGAATAAAGCTTGATACTAGGCATCTGAGGTGAATTACATTTTAACAAAAGCTCCCCACTCTTCCAGTCCAAAATGTTGACAAGACTGTATTTTACCCCTTTCATTACATAGAGTTGTTAGCATGCAGCCATTATTTTACAATGTCTTGATGTTTTTCCTGAACTCTTTGAAGTGGCTAAGATTCTGCTATGTCAACACGGCATTCTCCATATGCTTCACTACCTGCATGTGGAGGAAAGGAGCTCAGCTACCCCTAATTAGCACAGTGTTGTTTCTGTTACTTGTTCTGCTTTATTTTAAAGTATTTTTAGAACTTGTTAGGTTTTAAAGAGCCTCTCTTTCGTGGATAGGTCCAAAAACTGTTGTGTGGGGGACCATGTTCATGCCAGGCTAGTGCAGAGACTCCTGACCATATGCTGTTGGCAAGTCATGAATGGTTGAGTAGGAGACATGCTGGTGCATTAGCTCCCTGCTACTGTTGAATAGGAGGACCCTTAAAGGCACCAGATCCATGCTGGTGTAGCTTCCAACAGGAGTGTGGGCCAGCTAAAATAGAGGTGTTCCTTTAAAAAAGCATCATGGTAGCCTGCCACCTATGTGACTTGGCTTGGCTTACACAGGAAAAGTGCTGGCCAGAGGAAGGATAAATTAGAAAACAGACTGATTGCTGTTGTTCACAAGAACACACTTCTACTGATCAACATCCAAATCTTGGGTGTTTTTATTAAAATTGCACTGAATGTTTAAATAAAGAGAGGGCTGTATTAAAACATATACAGTGTATAAAATTCAGATGAGTATCTAAATCCATATTTAGGCACATAAAAAGTGGCCTCATTTTTCAGAGGACTGCCACTCCTCCTCCACTGTCCCCTCCCTCCTGTGAAAACTCCTGTGTGGGTACATCATGGAGCTGGGGCTCTGAGTCAATAGAAGGCAAGCATCAGCCAATGTACCCCCTTGAAATCCATCATTGGGGCAGAGACCATATTTTTGTTCTGTTTGCACAGCCCCTAGCACAGTGGAGTCCTCGTCCACGACTGGGGTTTCTACATGCTACTGCAATACATATGAATAATAATAATTAACTAACCCTAACCATGTCCATATTGTGGTATCTCCCCTCTATGAGGATACCTGGGGTAGAGGGTAGTGCAGAGATATTGGCAACATGGCTTCTGAAAGATTTCATTCATTGGAGTCATGCTGAAAAGTAATTTGTATTCCATACTATATTGCAGTTGTGCTAGAATAGATGTTTGTCATTTAATTTCAGTTAATATCATACCACTCACAGTTTGCTTCTCTGTCACCATTTTGTTCAAACACACACACAATTTTCTTGCTGGAAACATAAACAAAATCAAATTTCTGCCTCCTTTTTGTGAGACAGCTTTGCTTGGTTGGATAAGAGCCCATTTTTATTCAGTAAGTTCATCTCTATCGCTTTTTTTTTTTTTTTTTTTTTTTTGGTGACCAGTTTTTATTTCTTACGAAAATATCAATTTTGAGAAGTTTTTCATTTATTGTGACAATTACTTACCAAGTGTCTTCTCTTTGCTACTTCCTAGGAGTGCACCTAGGAGTAGGAGTGCTACTTCCTAGTGAGTTTAACTTGTGATGATCTCTCCTGCCCTTGGACAACTGCTTAAATTTAAGCACAACAGTAATTCCATCGACTTAAAGTTAAGCATGTGTTTAAGTGCTTTGCTGAATCGGGGACTTTATTTGAGTTTCTTTATTATCCGTTTGCAGCTTCTTATTGGAGTTAGAGACAACAGAATCTTCTGCTCTCAGGCTGTGTTTTAGCAGGTTGTAACTTCTGTTATCTGGCACGTGCAAAAAACCCTGCACTAGCTGATGAGTTGTACACTGGAGCTAGATGTGGCAGGTTTCAAAATATTCACAGAGGTTTTGGACAAGTATTTGGTAATTAAAACTATTACCCAAAGGTATTGGTTTGGGCCAAGTATTGTATCATTAAAATTCAGCACTAATGCAATAGTACAAAAACAATCCTACAAAAACATAGGGAAACGAGATAAAAAAAGAGCAGTGATAAAAAGGACTCCTGCTGGGTTTTCTCTTTTTTCCTCATCCCTTGTGTGTCCTGGGAAGTATTTCAGATTTAACTTTAAAAATAGAGACCTTACCTAACAGTAAATGTCAACCATGGACAACATATATTGATGTGTAGGCAAAAACAATTTTTTGATGCAACTGGTCACTGAAGCCTCTAGTTTCTAGTACATTAAATGTTTTTTCCTTTTATTCGTGACTTAATTACTTGTTCACATATCTCTTGTGCTGTGCTTGTAGCCTTCTTCAGTTTCCTTTAGATCACAAATGTTTTCTAAGCACAGTGTTAGAAAGTTATGCAGTAGTCTTTCTTTGATCTAAGAATCAAGGTAGCAGAGCAGTACCAGGTCAGTGCTAATTATACATTTGATTAATATTTTTTCCTGCAAAAGGAAGTGACTTAGAACAAGATTTAGCTTTCTGGTGTCAGGGAGTGACATTTTACTTCATGTTGGTGCAACACCTACCATAACAGGGTCTTATCATGATTATGATTTCTAGGCATTAATGTAACACAGTTGTTAAACTGGCAGATGGTAGAATATTATTTGAGAACTCCCCTTTTGCCACTCATGGTCTCAGCATTGTAATCTTCCCTCTATCCTTTTGGGTATGAGGGTGAGTTATTGAGAAGGTTCCGACAGGTAACTTTGGTGTTATCTGAGCTCCTCGGTTTCTTTGAGTCATACAGATTTAGTTTATTCCTCTCAGCCTTGTTGTTCTCTGTATATGACATGGAAAATGTATCAGTCTTCCACTGGTTGATTGCACTCCTATCTATGAGCGACGGTCAGATATCCATGCCCCTAACAACTAATATCCATGAGTGTGTTTCAAGATACGTCTGCATCCCTTGATATTGTTGACCATGACTTTTTTTTTAAACACTCAGGCTATGTCTACACTACCACGGTAATTCAACCTATGCTACGCAACTCCAGCTACATGAATAATGTAGCTGGAGTCAACGGACCTTAGGTCAAGTTACTGCGGGGTCTACACTCCCGTCAACTTACGTTACTCTTCTCATCAGGGGTAGAGTACAGGGGTCGACTGAAGAGTGATCTTCACTAGACCCACTAAATCGACCGCTGGTGGATCAATCTGAGAGCATCGATCCCGGCTGTAGTGTAGATGTAGCCTCAGTTGTGGACCATTGCTAGGTTCATTGGGTTCAATGGGATAGAATGACTAGTTGATCTATTTTCTCTTAAAGCACTGATCTTCTGCCCCAAAGGATTTTTCATGTAAGGTCCTTCAGGGGTCAATTTTGTCACCGCTATCCTATTTAACAATTTTGTTTTTGTTGTAATTGAAGCAAAAAGGAAGCATATTTGTATCTATTGTGACAGAGTCTGACTGTACAGCTATAAGAGAAAGCAACAGAGGGTCCTGTGGCACCTTTGAGACTAACAGAAGTACTGGGAGCATAAGCTTTCGTGGGTAAGAACCTCACTTCTTCAGATGCAAGTAATGGAAATCTCCAGAGGCAGGTATATATCAGTGTGGAGATAACGAGGTTAGTTCAATCAGGGAGGGTGAGGTGCTCTGCTAGCAGTTGAGGTGTGAACACCAAGGGAGGAGAAACTGTTTCTGTAGTTGGATAGCCATTCACAGTCTTTGTTTAATCCTGATCTGATGGTGTCAAATTTGCAAATGAACTGGAGCTCAGCAGTTTCTCTTTGGAGTCTGGTCCTGAAGTTTTTTTGCTGTAAGATGGCAACCTTAACATCTGCTATTGTGTGGCCAGGGAGGTTGAAGTGTTCTCCTACAGGTTTTTGTATATTGCCATTCCTGATATCTGACTTGTGTCCATTTATCCTCTTGCGTAGTGACTGTCCAGTTTGGCCAATGTACATAGCAGAGGGGCATTGCTGGCATATGATGGCATATATAACATTGGTGGACGTGCAGGTGAATGAGCCGGTGATGTTGTAGCTGATCTGGTTAGGTCCTGTGATGGTGATGCTGGTGTAGATATGTGGGCAGAGTTGGCATCGAGGTTTGTTGCATGGGTTGGTTCCTGGTTCCTTAGCTTAAACCTCTCCAGCGCATCATCAGTGATCTACAACCCATCCTGGACAATGATCCCTCACTTTCACAGACCTTGGGAGGCAGGCCAGTCCTCGCCCACAGACAACCTGCCAACCTTAAGCATATTCTCACCAGCAACCACGCACCGCACCATAACAACTCTAACTCAGGAACCAACTTTGTTAGTCTCAAAGGTGCCACAGGACCCTCTGTTGCTTTTTACAGATTCAGACTAACACGGCTACCTCTCTGATACTTGACACCATGCAAGGAGCTATAAGAGAGTGATCCTATTGGATTCCAGGGAAGTGGGCAGACATAAGCCTGCACACAGCTAAAGGACCCTCCCCCAGCCTTTGGGGAGGATTCATTGAGCCTGGAACTCAACTGATTACGGGGGACAACAAAAAAGAAAACAAGGGCAGGTGTGAAGGTCAAAGGATCAAAAAAAGGGAACCTGAAGCAGAGAACCCTGGATAGCGGCCACTGCTCTTTGAAGGTGTCAAGGGAGCCAGCGGACGTCGCTCAGAGGAACTCTGCTTGCATGTGTGAAAGGAGGGGGAATTGGAAATAGGCCCCACAGTTGCAAAGAACCCTCTCAGCCAACATCCTCTCCCTAGTGTTGTAGACTGCCACTTTGGCCATCGCCAGGAGGAGGTTGATGAGGAGGTCCCACGACTTTGTGGGACCACGGATAGGGTGTGCATAAATGAGAAGGTAGGGAGAGAAGTGCAGCCAAAAACGTAATAAAAGATCTAGGAGCGGCTGGAATGGGTGCTGTAACCTAGTGCACTCCAGGTAAATGTGTGTCAGGGTCTCCCTCATGCCACAGAAGAGACAGGCATCAGGGACAGGGGCGAACCACTCCACATACACACCCGTGCTCACGGCTCCGTGAAGGAGCCACCAATCGATATCCTGTGGGACTAAGGTGGAATACAGGCTGGTCCACCGGGGTTTCTGGCATTAGGTCCCACCATATAGTGTCAGGGTGGGACACGAGGATGAGGAAATGAAGAGTATGGCGCATAAGCGTATACAGATGTGCCCTTGGTGCAGTTTGAAAGCATACCGGTGGCAAGTTTTGCAGCCGGCTTGGGGTATATGGATGGGCGGCTGAGGGGGCTCACAGGGCAGGGGCCCTATGAAAAGGTCCAGAGGGCCTGGGGTGTAGGTGGGCGGGGATCACCCTCCTGCAGGACCTATTTGAGGTAAGCCTGAGAAGCGGGCAACAAGGCTGCCCTCACCTCCTGAAGTTCACACCGGGGAATATGAAGGGTTGAGAGCCCTATATGCTGAGCCAGGACCAGTTTCTGGCACACTGAGGGAGACTCCGCCACCTGCACATGGAATTGGGGATTGTGTAGCAGGGGCGCCACAAGAAGATCTGACCCCTTGGCGGCTGCCACAGACCTGGTGACCAAAGCCAGTTTCCAGGTCCGGAGGAGAAGAAGAAGGAGAAGATCAGCAGATCAGAGAGGTCTCACGGAAGACCTCTTCGATTGAGATAAAGGAGCTGCCAGTCAGATTGGAGCTCTCGGAAACAGCAGAAGAAGGCATGCACCAATGTGCTCCATGCCAGACTACCTGCACCATAAAGAAGTCTCTGCAGGGCCTGGAGGAGGAAGACATGTATCTGCGTTCACAAGTAGGCCCTGTCCCCCTTCCTCCAGGGGCAGATGCAAAACCCCCATAGAGACCCAGTACCGCGGTCCTGGCCAAAAGAACTCCAGTACCAGCTTCTGGAGATCAGCCAGGAAACCCAGGGTCGGGCACAGGGTGTTGAGCTGGTGCCGGAGCATGGATAGGACCAGTTGGTTGAGCACCAGTGCCCTCCCCCATGAGGCAGAGGATTTCCAAGAACTTGGCTAGAGTGAGAAGTATCTCCAGCTGGTCCTGGTTGCCTGCGCTAACCATTGGGAGTTTGCTCCAGAGCACCCTACAAGCATCTGTGTCGATCAGATCCAGGGAGAAGAGGTTGGCGTAGAAGGCCCTGACCCTTTCACACATCTCCTCCATATTTGTGAGGGGAGTGCCATCCTCTGCCAAAAGGCAGACGATGTACTTCTTAGGCCCCCATCTTTTCCTCCAGGGCATAGAAGAAGCAGGAGATGTGATCCATCTCCCGAAGGAGACAGATGCAGGATCAAATGAATGGACCCCGGGCCTGGTGATGCTCAAGGGCCCGGAACTCCACCCGTTTCTCCTGGCACGCTCGACAGAGGGATGGATCCTCGGGACCGGTGGCCAGATGCCTCTCGAGCTCCAAGACCTCCCGCTCCAACTGCTCTATCACCACATCCCTCCGCGGGCTGGTGCCCCGGGTGTAGTCGCGGCAGAAGAGCCAGGCATGCACCTTCCCCACATCCCACCACCATCGTGCTGAGGGAAAAGTGCACCTCTACCCTCACCAGGCCAGCCAAAACTCCCGGAAGGACGCTACAAATCCCACATCCATCAGCAGGTTATTGTTGAAGTGCCTGTAGGTCGGCCCCAGCCTCTCTAAGGTGAGAGAGGCTGGAAGGGCCACCAGATGGTGGTTTGAGAATGGAACCAGCTGAACGCTTGAGGAGTGGGCTCACAAAAGATGATGATGAGAAAAGTAAATGCGGTCCATGGCGTGACCGATTTTCCTCCACCCAGACATAGATGAACATAGAATAGTCATCTGGGTGATGGTCACGTCAGACATCCACCAGGAAATGGTGATCTACAATCTCCCAGAGGGCATCTGCGGAAGTCGGGCTCAACTCAGTCCCCATGCAGTCCCGCTCCCCAAGGGTACAGTTGAAATCCCCGCCCAGGACCAGGCACTCATGAGGATTCAAGGAGCTGAGGAAGGCGGATGCCTGCTGGAAAAAGTGCCCCCATTCTGGGCCCAATGTCAGGGTGTAGACATTAATAAGGTTCAGTGTTAGCCCCTCCATAGAGACCCAAAGATGCAGTAGGCAACCAGGCACAACCTCAGCAACCTCCAGCACCTCAAGCTGTAGGTCAGGGGAGAACAGGGTGGCCACTCAGCCGTATTAACTGTGAGATGACTAAAATACACTCTGTCCCCCCACTCCACCTTCCAATTAGCTCCAGCGGCCGGAGCCGTATGGGTTTCCTGCAGGAAAACCACAGAGTACCCACCATCCCGAAGGAAGGAAAGCATCTGGCACCTGTGGGAGGCCCATTCTACAGCCCCGGGTGTTTAGTCTGGCGAAGATGATCGGTGCCATGAGGTGAGGATCCTCATGGGCAGGAACGCCAATGGTCCCCAATGGACCCCACAACAACCTGTGACCGACCACAAAAGCTATCAGGGAGTCACAGAAGCTGCAGGCCCACTGGTAGGCCATAGTGGCCTGTCTCCCGGTCCCTTTAACCTCCCCCAAAATGGCCCTCATGGCCTGGAGGACGCAGTGAAAGTCTCCCCAGTGCTGGAGAGCAAGCTGCACCTTGTTCCTGGAATCATAAGTGTCCAGGAGAAAGAGGTGCAGCTCGTCTCACAGTGTATTGGGAGAATCCCGGGCATCCTCCAGTCGGGTCCCCATGAAAGCCCCATGGCCTATAGAGATGGGCAAACAGGGGGCAGACAATCGGCGTGGCACCCATTCTACCTTTGCTGCACAGCCTGTCTCAGACCTTCGCACAGGAGGGGGTGGCAGCTCCTAAAGGGTTAGGAGACTGAAACACGAAAGCCGCCTCCCGAGGACCATCTGATTGAAGAGGAAACGAGACGACCTTGGGGGTGGCAACAAAACAGGCGGTGGAATGAGAAGAGGCAGGGACAGTATCAAGGGTGGGAACAGGATTGGGATTGGGGCAGAACCAAAATAGGGGATGGGAGCAGAATCATGAACCCTGGCAGCCAGCCCACTAGGGTGTGGCACCTCTTGACCAGCCACAGGGGTTGAGGGAACAGGAATGGAAGGGGAGCCCTCAACAATGCCGGGTTCGGACACCATAGCAGACTCAGCGCCCACAACCACGGCATCAGGGAGCAAGATTTCAATGGTAGGATCCACAACAGGACAGGACGGGAGCTGCCCTGCATCAACAGGAGGTGCTCCCGATGGCTTGGAGCCTGGCTGCTCGGCACCGGCTGTCACCTCAGTAGCCATGATCAAGGTGCCATCTGTGGCTGGGCAGGTGGATGAGACAGGAGGCACCTCAGGAGTAGGAGTAGGGACAGCAGTGAAAGAAAGAGAAAAGAGGGGAGAAGGGGGCGGCGTGATGGGACCACCGCCCAGATCGAGGCCCACTGGCCTTGGATAACCAAGGCAGACCCAGGGCCTCAATCTCCTCAAAGATGGAGCAAAAATGCCCACCTGCTACCCCAGGGTCCTCCCCGCCAGCAACTGAGGTGACATTCACCTCGATGCCAACGGGGGGGTGTAGATGATAAGGGGGTGGGGGGGCTCCACCCAAGGCACCCACAAGGAGGGATTCCAGAAGAGGGGCAGTACTTTTCCCCGTTGCTGCCTTCATAGTTTTACGGGGGGCCTCCTCCTCCTCCACACCGAGGAGGGAAGGTTGAGTTTGTGCCATCCACTTATTCCTCTTCCCTTGAATGAGAACCCAGCTCTCTAAGGTGTTATTGTAGGGCTGGCCAGCAGGCAAGGTGATGGTATTGAGGGTCTGGGAGGCAGTGGAGGGGCAGTGAGGGGAAGGGAAAAATCACCCTGAGACAGGCCTTCTCCCCCGCTTGGCAGTGGCTCTGCCTCCCTCTCCTCCATGTGCTCCGCTGAACTGCATGCGATAGAAGCGGGGCCCACTCGCTCACTTGGGCACACAAGGGGGGCTGCTCCCGGGGCCCAAGAGGAGGTGACAGCAGGCTTTGGAGGAGGAGGAGGAGTGACCATGGGGGCCAGACAACCAGGGTCACCAGCGATAACAGGGCCAGCGCCCTCCTGGGGTTTGGGGGTCCCAGGTATCCCTCCGTCCCGGGCTAGGGGGCAGTCCCTCCGGACATGCCCCATCACCTGGCAGAGGTAACACCGGACCTCTCCCGAGGAATAGAGTACCCAGTAACAGGCCCCCTGATAGGACACCAAAAGGACCCCTCGAGCTCCTCTCCGTCACGCGCCGGTGGCAGCATTTGAATCTGCACATGCCAGCGGAACAAGAGGATGTGATGGAGGGCAGGGTCTTTACAGCCTAACGGGAGAGGGCTAATAACTGACGGGGCTTCCCCAGGGTGGAAAGGAAAGGCAGAAGGGCAGCATTGGGAAGGAAGGGTGGGACAGAGGTGAAAACACCCACATGCCCAAGTCCTCCAGGCGCTCAAGGGGGATGTACACCACCACCCCCACCCCCCGCCAGGCCCTTCTCCACCTCCTCCTGGGCAGCGGCCTGTGATGCTAGGAAGAAGACCACCTTCCTGTACACCTTAGAGGCCACCACCATGGCCGTGGGCACCACTACCCTCACCAACGCCCGCACATGGTCTCTACATGGGGTGAGGCAGGCACCAGGAGGCAACGGACGTCGTGCTTCCTGGTTAGTGTGGGAAAGGGGCGCCGGCCGCCCGGGATGGAACTGGAGGCAATGGCTGAGAGAGATGACGAGATGGAAGGTGGAGGGGCCGCAGCCACCTGGGTGTACGCTTTTGAGGCCAAGGGAGGGATACCCCCAGAGCTGGTGGAAGGGATGGCAAGGGGAGGGACAGGAGGGGTTGCAGCCAATGGCGGGGCCCAGGCAGAGGGGACAGTCCCTGCTACCAAGGTTTTGGCCTTCCTGACAGGGCTTTTACCTTTTTTCTTCCCATGGCCTTTCCTACCAGCCAGAGGAGTTCTCCCAGAATCAGAGGGGACAGACGACATGGCAGCAACAGGATCCGAACCTATGCCCGCTGCCGCCGGTGGTGCCCCAGCAGGGGCAATGGCAGATGGTCTGCAGGGATGGATGGGCAGGGGGCAGGTGGAGGGGGGGTGGCAGGATCAACCCGGGGGGGACCACCCAACATTTCTCCTGCCAAACTCAGAGGGGATGGGGATGAGCAGTGAAGGGGGGGGAGGGGAAAGGCCAGCCACTCCTCCCCACTAGGCTGCAGGCAGGGGAGGAGGGCGCTAAGGCGGGGGGGAAGGGCACCGAGATGCCTTAATCAGGCAGGGAAGCAGGGGACACGAAAACTGACAAGTGATGGGAATACCGGCTCCTCTGGCTGCACTGGGAAGGGGAGAGCTACAATATCATAGGGGATGCAGTGAATAAAGGGGTTCAACATAAAGGGGGAAAGGACACAAGCGCATGAGGGGGACATGGGCGCACGGAACGAGGGGGCTGGACAAAGGGGGATCAGTAGAAGTCAGGCTGGAAAATGGGTCGGGGCTAAGGCAGGAAAGCCAGGGGGACTAACTGTAAGGTTAGGGCGGGATAGGGAGACCAGCAAACACCTAGGGGCCAGGGAGGTGCAGGCAAACAGCCAGGGACCAGGGCAGGGCAGGCAACAAGGGGAAGAGGGGAAAAACTGCTGCAAGGAGGCTGGTGGGTAAAACTGAGGGTGGGAAAGTCCACCAGCCGAAAGCAGCAGGGGCGGGCGGGCAGTCCAAGCTGGGGGAGACGTGCACCCACGTATGCTTAAAAAGCTCCGTCTATGTTGGCTGCTGCAATAGTCCCAGATGATGGAGGAGGGCAAGCATCTGAGTCCTGGAGTGAGGAACGGAGGCAGATGATAGGTGGGGATGGTGGAGGAGGCAGCGGTGGGGAGAGGGAGAGGGAGAGGGGGACAGATGGTCTAGGGAGAGGACTCCAGATCAACCCCCCCTCCCCTCACTGTCTACCGACAACAACATTCTTTTTGTGCTACTTGTGCTGTCAGTGATGAATGGCTTTGGGAAGAAGTCAATGAGAACGTGAACACCTCTCCCTTTCTTTCTTACCTTGCCCCTTCCTCTTTCAACTCCTAACTCTACAAAAAGCAATTGTGAGCTGGCCACTATTCTACACTGTCTTCCAAACTCTGAGATGAATTTTTTCTTTGAAGTGAAGTAGCTTTATTCAAGATTTCACTTCAATTTGCATTCATCATTTTTAATTTCAGCATCAGATTGCTCTGCAATTATAAGGGCTAAAATTGGTAAATGAAAGATGCTTGTATAATGTTTTTTTTAAAAAACCCAAACCCATAGCTAGTCGCTTCCACTCACCTCTAATGATTATTGCTATTTCACTATGGCACAGAGGGAGGAAGTGATTTCCCTATGAGCACACAGCAAGAGCTTGGAGTAGAGCCTACTTCCTCAGTCAGCTGTGCGCAGTGTCTACTGAGCAGAACTGAAGGGGAAACCATTTGTGGTTCCCTGATCCTGGAAGTGGGATAGTTTAGTGTCGACCCAGGGCTGCTGTTGCAAAGACTCATATGCCAGGTGCAAACTGATGGATCGGAAAATACTCTGGTCATGCCGCTTGCTTCCCCCTTGGGTACACCCCCCAACACATCCCCTGTGCTGTGGATGTTAGGGGAGTGGTATAGCAGCTAGGGACTCTGGCACTACACCATCTGGAGATGCTCCCAGGCTGTGGGAATTCCCACTTGGGGAGATACAGATACTTTCTGGCTAGTCTGTGCTGTGGAAGTAGCTTAGAAACACCAGAGCAGGGATCACTATTGAGCACAAGATTTTCTGATTTCCATTTCTGAGCAAAGTCCTAGGGTGAGAGTTCTTGATTAAAATTGGGTTTCATTTTTTTTTAAGTACGAGCATTAGTGAAATTATAGGGTTGTATGACTGTAAATGGGGGCAGAAATTGGCCCTAAGAAACCAATCATACAGTTCTTGCCTTTTTATAATTTAGGACCTTTGCAGCTTATGTTATGGGATCACAGTACTGTAGTATGCTGCAGAAACTCATCTTTTCAGTTGTTTGTGTGTTTATATGCAGCATAAACAAAAGTAAATCTCATCACTGTACTAATGAATCATTGTTGAGTTTCCATAGCTACCTGAAGACATATCATCTCAGACAAACATTGCCAGCTGGTGTGATCTTGTGTACTAAATAGCAGTTTGGGGCTACTTTCAAACAGTCAGATGTTCTATTTTTGCAAACAAGCTCATTGATATGTTACTTTAAAAAGGCCTTGAGTTGCAATTAGTTTCAGAAACAAGATGATCTTTATCAAATGAAACCTCAAGGCTACAGAACAAAAAAACAAAAACAAACAAAAAAGCAAGGCTGATTTTCTGCTCTGAGAACTTCTGAATTTCCCCCATTAAAAGAAAAACTGGTTGGATGGTGTGTCACACATTTGATTCTCCAATATATGCCATTTGATGGAATGTAAGATACCTGTATGTTCTACAATATAGTTCTAAAAAAATAAGGGTTCTTTAGGCATGCTATCACCATGCAGTGCACAGACACTTGGGCCATGTCTATATTGAGGGGAGGCTTTCAAAGGCACAAATGGGAGGCACCTGCCCAACTCCTGTATCTGTGCTTTGACTCCTAGGCATATTTAACAGAGATGGTGGTAAAAAATGCCAGAATGTACTGGAGCCCTCTTTGGACTAGGGTCTAACACCATTCAGTTAACACCAATGGAATTTTTTTTCCTGAAAGTCCCTAGTGTAAAAATGGCTTCAGTTTCAGTAATGAAGGGAACAATAAACAGGGTCATTTAGCAAATTAAATTTTGTAGATACTAGCATTATACAAGCCTTTGATAATGGTGTTTTAGCTAAGTACCATCAGGAACAAGACCATGCATTGAAAATGCTGATCGAGAAACAGAGAAATAGTCTTATTACGATCATGCAGGAAAATATCTGACAGATATTATAGTGACAAATGCTCATACACTTAATTTTGCTGTTTGCTTGTGAAGATTACATTTGAAAACATCCCAGATAAACTTTTTGCCAATATGTACGTTTGAATTTGTGGTGAAAGTCACCAAAATTTAAAATAATCCAGGAAGAAGGACAATGTTTCATGGAGAATATTTTGTACGAGGACACATATTAGGCAGCACCAGACACAAGAGGTTATGTAAAATGACAAAAGTTTTGAAATGGGGCTGATGCAAACCTAGGGTGCATCCGGCAAAGTATTGCCATAGAGATAGGGAAGTGTTAGTACCATTCTGCAAGGCACTAGTGAGACTTCATCTGGAATACTGTGTGCAATTCTGGTTTCACACGTTAAATAAATATGATTTTAAACTGGAACAGGTGCAGAGGAGGGCTACTAGGATGATTAGAGGAATGAAGAATCTACCTCATGAGAGCAGATTTAAGGAGCTTGGCTTGGTTAGCTTAACCAAACAAAGGCTGAGGAGAGATATGATTGCTCTCTATAAATATATCAGAAGGATAAACACCAGGGATGGAGAGCAGTTATTTAAGTTAAGGGCCAGTGCTGGCAAAAGAACAAATGTATATAAACTGGCATTAACAAAATTAGGCTTGAAATCATCAGAGGATGATCATCCAAGCGGAGTAGTGGGGGCAAAAAATCCTAACTTGTTTCAAGACTGATCTTGATAAGTTTATGGAGAGGGTGGTATGATGAGACTGCCTACAATTGGATATGGCCCATGTGTGACTGTTGTTAGCAAATATCTCAAATGGCTGGAGATGAGACACTAGATGAGGAGGGCTGTGAATTACTACAGTGAATTCATTCCCAGGTGTCTGGCTGCTGGGTTGTACCTACATGCTCAGGAGGTCAGGAAGGAATTTTCCCCCCAGGTGAGATTGGCAGGAAGCCTGTGGGTGAGGGGCTCACCTTCCTCTGCAACATGGCACATGGGTCACTTGCTGGTTTGAACTAGAATAAATAGTGGATTCTCTTTATCTTGATGTCTTTAAATCAAGATTTGAGGACTTTGGTAACTGAGCCAGAGGTTATGGGCCTATTACAGACGTGAGCGAGTGAGGTTCTGTGGCCTGCAATATGCAGGAGGTCACCTGGATCGATCAGTCTTCAGCTGTTGTTAAGACTGCACCGATCACAACACGTCCGCCATTCTTGCCTTTCTTCTCCACGTTCATCCGAAACGTTTAACAATGTCATCTTCCCATCTTCGTGGAGGCTGACCAGGTGGTCTTTTCTTATTATATCTGCTTTCCATGACAATATCTTTCACACTGCTGCATTCTCTAGTTATTTCATTTGGGATACAATCCAGAAGGGAAATTCCCAACATAGCTCATTCCATTGCCCTTTCAGCTACCAACAGCCGCTGTTCTCTCTTCGTCAGTGCCCACGTTTCACTGCCAAACAGCATGGCTGGCAGCACTGTTGAATTGAAGATATTTGTACATGTAGTCTTGTTGATTTTTCCTTTGAGGAAATCCTTGATGGAATTAAATGCATACCATCCTGCCTGAATCCTTCGCGAGAGTTCTCCGTTCATGTCTTGGTGCATATTAACTTCTTGGCCCAAATATATGTACTATTCCACTTCTTCAATTTCTTCTCCTGTTACCGTTATTCAGGCTTTTCATAAGATGCCTGATCGCATGTATTTCGTTTTGCAGCGGTTCATTTTCAGACCGACCTGACTGCTTTTCTTGTCGAATCTTCATATCATGCTCTGCAGTTGGTTGGTGCTTTCGGCAATTAGTACGATGTCATCCACGAATCTGAGATGAGATAATCGTTTTCCATTTATGTTAACACCACTCCTCCAATTGATCTTGTTCATAACCATTTCAAGGCAGGCGGTAAATAGTTTCGGTGAAATCATATCTCCTTGCTTTATACTTTTCTCGATTGGGATGTGGAGGGGAGTTTCGAGGAAAGTAATGTCTGTTGTACATCCAGTATTCACTTCGGACTTCATTGATGATTACTGGTGGGGAACATGTTCTTCTGACTCTTGGAGCATTGGGAAAGGGACTTTGATTCTTGATTTGAACAGTTCTGTATAGAAGACCTTGCAGACCTCCTCTATCCCTGCTTTGTCAATTACTGTCTCTCCATCCTTGTTCTTCAATGCTGTTACGCTCAATCTATACTGCACCAATTCCCTCTTGCATGTCCTGAGGCTCTTGCATGATTCAGCTGTTTTAAGGAGCTTTTCTTTCCGGAAGTTCTCAAAGTCGTCCTTCAGTTTTCGCCGTATAAGCTTGCACAGAATGGAGTACTCAAGGTTGTTATCCGAGCTCTTTTTCATATTTCTCCACTTCTCTAACAAGCTTTTCATTTCATTCGAGATGCTTCCCTTTGCCTTCTTCATCTTTTCAATTTCAGCTGCTTTTAAGCAATGTCTCAGCTTGTCAGCAAAGATACTATAGTCCTCATCACACTTTTCCGTCTGGCTCCAGTCAAACCCAGAAATCGTTTTCTTCAGCTTTGCTTCATCAAATGTCTTCGGACGCTGTTTCCTGTTTGCCATCTGTAAAGCTTTCTTTTCCACTACTTCGTCGAAAATCAACTTCGCTCTAAGCAGGTGATGGTCACTGCCGGTGTTGAAGGGCTGCACCACAGAGAATCTATTAATCTATGGGCAGGTCTACACTAGAAGCACTACATCGGCACAGCTGCACCAATGCAACTGCGTTACTGTAGTGTGTTTGATGAAAACGCTCTATGCTGATGAGAAAGCGCTCTCCTGTGGGCATAGTTACTCCACCTCCATGAGAGCTAGAAGCTATGTCGGCGGGAGAGTGGACAGCGCTTAGGTCACTGTAACTTGCATCACTCGAGGGGTGTGTGTGTCTTTTTCACACCCTTGAGTGATGTAAGTTAGATCGACTTAAGTGGTAGTATAGACCTGCCTATGCTGACTTAGCAGGACATTGGGATTCACCATGGAGCCTGATGTACATAGTGCATTAGATAGCAATGAAATAGTATGATTTTGAAAATCCTTTGACTTTGTTCAGTAAAATATGCACTTTCTACAAAAAGGAAAATATTCCAGGCCATACGTTATCATTCTGAAATCCTACCAAGGTAGTCAGAACTATGTAATTTGCAAAGTGCCATCCAGAAAAGGGATGTCAGATACATATTTACCTGCACATATTTGCAACATAATCTGGGTGGGGAATATAGTGTGCTAGATTGTTCTCAAGCCACACCCACGTAACTCCTTTGATGTCATTGATGTTGGAGGAGTATTCTGAATGAAGAATTTGGCTTGGACAACTTAGCCACAGTATAGTTTATCCAGTGATTTAAATAAGAAGTTTCAGGGTTTTTTCCCCTCCTTTACTGGACAGTCAACGTTTGTTAAAAGTAAAGAAAGGGGGGGTAGGATTGCACTTAGAAGATCTGGAAACTAGGGTTGTCGATTAATCACAGTTAACTCACATGATTAATTCAAAACATTAATCACGATTTGAAAAATTAATGATGATTAATCGCAGTTTTAATCACACTATTAAACAATAGAATACCAATTGAAATTTATTAAATATTTTGGATGTTTTTCTACATTTTCAAATATTTTGATTTCAATGACAACACAGAATACAATGTGTACAGTGCTCACTTTATATTATTTTTATTACAAATATTTGCACTGTAAAAATGATAAACAAAAGAAATAGTATTTTTCAATTCACCTCCTACAAGTACTGTAGTGCAATCTCTTTATCATGAAAGTGCAACTTACAAATGTAGATTTTTTTTGAATAACTACACTCAAAAACAAAACAATGTAAAACTGTAGAGCCTACAAGTCCACTCAGCCCTACTTCAATCACTCACTCAGACAAACAAGTTTGTTTACATTTATGGGCGATAATGCTGCCTGTTTATTATTTACAATGTCACCTGTAAAGTGAGAACATGGTGTTCATGTGGCACATGGCATTGCAAGGTATTTACATGTCAGATATGCTAAACATTCATATGCCCCTTCATGCTTTGGTCACCATTCCTGAGGACATGTTTCCATGCTGATGATGTTCGTTAAAAAACAGTGTTAATTATATTTCTGATTGAACTCTTTGGGGGAGACCTGCCAGTCTCCTGCTCTGTTTTAATTGCATTCTGCCATATATTTCATGTTATAGCAGTCTCAGATGATGACCCAGCTCATGTTGTTCATTTTAAGAATACATTCACTGCAGATTTGACAAAATACAAAGAAGGTACCAATGTGAGATTTCTAAAGATAGCTACACCACTTGGCCCAAGGTTTAAGAATCTGAAATGCATTCCAAAATCTGAGAGGGAGAAGGTGTGGAGCATGCTTTCGAAAGAGTTAAAAGAGCAACACTCCGATGCGGAAACTACAGAACTTGAACCACCAAAAAGAACCTTCTGTTTGTGGCATCGGACTCAGATAATGAAAATGAGCACTGCTTTGGATCTCTATTGAGCAGAACCCATCATCGGCATGGACACATGTCCTCTGGAATGGTGACTGCAGCCTGAAGGGACATATAAATCTTTAGTGCATCTGACACGTAAATATCTTGCAACACTGGCTACAATGGTGCCATGCGAACACCTGTTCTTACTTTCAGGTGACATGAAAGCAGGAAGCATTATCTCCTGCAAATGTAAACAAACTTGTTTGTCTGAGCAATTTGCTGAACAAGAAGTAGGACTGTGTGGACTTGTAGGCTCTTAAGTTCTACGTTGTTTTATTTTTGAGTGCAGTTATTTTTTGTACATAAGTCTACACTTGTAAGTTCAACTTTCATGATGAAGATATTGCACTAAAGTACTTGTATTAGGTGAATTGAAAAATACTATTTATTTTGTTTTTTTACAGAGGAAATATTTATAATGTAATGTGAGCACTGCGTACTTTGTATTCTGTGTTGTAACTGAAATCAATATATTTGAAAATGTAGAAAATATCCAAAAATATTTAAATAAATTGTATTCTATTATTAGGGCTACGATTTTGTCATGGAGGTCACGGAAGTCACGGAAAGGGGAGGGATAGCTCAGTGGTTTGAACATTGGCCTGCTAAACCTAGGGTTGTGAGTTCAATCCTTGAGGGGGCCACTTAGGGATCTAGGGCAAAATCAGGAATTGGTCCTGCTAGTGAAGGCAGGGGGCTGGATTCAATGACCTTTCAGGGTCCCTTCCAGCCCTATGAGATAGGTATATCTATACATTTGGGGAAGTGTTGCCCTTGTCAAAATAGGTTGGGGGGGGAGGGATAGCTCAGTGGTTTCCGCATTGGCCTGCTAAACCCCCAGGGTTGTGAGTTCAATCATTGAGGGGGCCATTTAGGGAACTGGGGTAAAAATCTGTCTGGGGATTGGTCCTACTTTGAGCAGGGGGTTGGACTAGATGATCTCCTGAGGTCCCTTCCAACCCTAATAGTCTATGAAATCTATGAAACCGTGACTTCCAGAGACCTCCATGATTTGAGACCCCCGGCGCCTGGGAGCTGTTGGTTTACCCCACCACCCCTGGTGGCTGGGAACTGCAGGGACCTGAGTTCATAGCCTCAGAGGGCGGCAGGGGTTCCCAGAGCTCCCAGGCAGCGGGGAGACCCCAAGCTCCTGGCCACTGGGCAGTAGGGCTCCCTGTAGCTCCCAGCTACTGCCGGAGTGCTTGCGGCCGCCGTGGGCAGTGGGCTCCTGAGAGCTCCCAGACGCCATGGGTGCTCCACAGCTCCCAGCCATCACATGCAGCTGAGGCCCTGGAAGCTTCCATCCACCACTGTTAGCAGCTGGGGTGCCCCAGATTCTTTGGCAAATTCTGCAGCATCACACAATATGAGGCTTTGAATATTTTGAAGAACTTAGGACCTGGAAGAGGATCAATAGCATAAAGGTGGACGTTCATATTTAAGACTTGTTCTGAATTCCTCTGTGTTCCTTATCGTCAGTGTTTTCATGAAAAGCCCCACTTTGAATAGCTTACCTATTTGTATATTTAAAACAATGAATAGCATTTGAAAAGATTCAGGAAAAGCCACAGAGTTTTTGAAATCAAATTATCAAATATGTGAGCAGATATATTTATTCACACACTTGCTATAGTATATAGCATAGACTAGAAAAGTAGCGATAAGAATAAATCTAACTGAAGGATGACACAATGTGCCCAGTTGGTATGATTCATGGGGAATGCATTGAAAGAGCATGGATCATGTAACTGAAGTCCTTTGATTTTCATGTAGAGATCCTATGTATTTCACCAGAATCCAGCATTATTTTTGAAAACCTATAGAATTATTTATTGCACAGAAACCCTTATTCATGAGATAGTGAATTAGGTTTTCCAGAATCAGTATTTTTAGCCTTCTACCACAGATAGGTCAAGTGGGGAATTAAATAGAAAATTACAGAAAAACACAGTCATGAGAGATGCCAGAAATAAAAATGATCCATGTGTAACAGCCTGTCATGCAAGGTTACTAAAGCAAATACGCTGGGGACATAAACTCAAATGTAAGAATTCATCTGGAAGTTATTAAACTGGGTACAATATACTTTATTACATTTACTTCACCCAGGTTGGTGGCATTTCTATAATCTGTAGCATTTAGCTATTCCTTGAGCCTTTCAAGCATGTAGTTGGGAACTCCACTAAATTGACTCTTGTTGTTTCCAGCTCGTCTTTCAAGGGGTTTTATAATATGACCAGAAAATTGTCTTCGTCCAAGATTTTAAAATGTGACCAGTGATTTTGGGTGCCCAAATTAAGAAGCCTCTAAAGGCCTGATTTTCAGAAGGTGGTGAACAACTACCCTATGAATATCTGGTGCCTTTTAAATTTCTCAGATTAGGCAACCAAAAATCGAGGCACTCATAATCACTAGTCACTTCTGAAAACCTAGGATATTGTGTCTTTTTGGATGTTGTGTGGATTCTATCAACAAAATGTCCGTTATGGTCAAAGATGGTAAAGGTCTATGGCGAACTAATTGTCTTGTAATCTAGACATAGAACTTCTTGAGCCATAATCAGAACCAAATGGATAAATGTAACTTCCTGTAATTTCAGCAGATGTCTTTTATTACATGTGCTGCTCCTCCATTTTCTGTGTGTACCACGCCGGAATGAGTGTTTGACATGGTAGCCTGCCACTGACTGTCAGGTTTCTGTGTACATACTCTCACCCTTTCTAGAGAAGAAGGCAGGCTTTAGTGTTCCTTTTGTCATAACTGGTCTGGCAGATTTGTTTCCCCTTACATTTTCCTGAGCTGTAGCTGGACTGATGACTTTTGGCTTCAACTACTGATTTGTGAAAGGCAAAATTGAAAGCAAACAATGACTCAGAGGAGCAGGTGATCTCATGCCACCCACTGATATTCCTGTTCTCCAACATAGCAAGGTATGGGTCTCTAGAACTCTGCTTGGTTGGAATTATTAAATATTATTATTATTATAAAAATGATTTATTAGTGTTGAGTTAGCACTAACCGAGATCAGTGCCACTGTGCAAAGCACAATAAAGAGAATAAGAGTTCCCTGTCCTGAAGAGATTACCATCTAAATAGGCAAGAGACAAAGGGAATATTGCAGATGGGAACTGAAGCACAGAGACAAGAAGTGACTTACTCAAGGTTGCACAGGAAGTCTGCAGCAGAGCCAAGAATTGACCCTATATCTCCTGAGCCAACATTCAGTCTCCTCACCAAAACACTACAAGTTTGTCTACACCTGTTTGGGACAAGTTCACCAGAAGTCCATAAAGGGTTGATAGACTGAGAGCCGGGCTTGATTTAAATAAGACAATAAGTTTTGCTAGAACATATACTATGGCACAAGCCCATTTACATAAGAGCAAAGTATTTATTCATTATTATATAATCAGAAGTATGTGCAGTCTTCAAGCTTCCCCGTGCCTTCAGGTAGCCACACAACCAGAAATGAGTTTTTTCCTTTGTTATTCAATGAGGCAAGCTAAAGACTGAACTGTGCAAGATACAGACTTCCTGATAACATTCAAATGGAAAAAAATCTTTTGCAGTTTTTAGAGGTTATAAAAACCAAGAATGTCAACCTAAGTTCTAGCTGTTAAAAATGAAAACTCCCAGAACAAACTTCAGCAACTTTTTCCCGCTAGTATAGAAGACACGTTGTTTTGTTTTCTAATAGGCAGTATCACACTTGTAGGCTAAGTAAAGTTAGTGAAAAGAGACATGCTGATACTTGTGTTTTTCAATTGGTCTGGCAACTTTCAGAACAGTTGCCTGGCCTTGAAATTCAACCATGATCAGTGCAAAGTAATGCACACTGGAAAATTAATCCCAAATAGAAAATATATAATGATGGGTTCTCAAAGAGATCATGGAGTCACCATGAGTAGTTCTCTGAAAACTTGAACTCGATGCTCAGCAATGGTCAAAAAGGCTAACAGAATGTTAGGCCCTATTAGGAAAGGGATAAATCTTGCCCAAAGTATTCACCTACTATTGCTCCCATTGAAGTGAATCACTTCTTACAATATTTTTTTCCAGTGTGGAATACAACATAAATGTAATGGTAAGGTGAGAATTGAAACCCACAAAGCCAGGAAATTCAGAGAAAATCTAGTTTAAAAATTCCACTATTTTTCATTTTGATAAATTGAGTTTTGAGCTTCTGGCAAATTATTTGGAATATTTGCAACTTTTTGAAATACTTGTAGATATTTTGGTCTCTCCAAGTGCTTTAAGATTTACTTCTACCCATATAGATTAAAAACCTGGTTTATTATGAACAGCAATAGTTACTTGATGAAAGTCAATGCAAATATTAGAATAAGGGAGCAAAGAAGTCAGAAACATTATTTGTGTTGATTTGGCGGGGGGGGGGGGACAATGGGATGAAGACAGTGATGTGTTGTGTTTAATTATATGGATAAAAACCATGCAGAATGAGAAGGAGAATCCTCATTCTCCAGGAGTCTTATTTTGATGCAATTATTAATGTTTGACATGGAGGATAATTTGTAGCTTTAAAATACTGTGCATATACTGATAAGCTTTTTGAACAAACCCTTAATTCAGTTTGTTTTTCATGCCTTATTCATCTCTAATTCAGCAAGGCCCATCTTTCCCTATAAGCCTTGAGTTCATGCAGATAAAAGTGAAACAGGTGCACATCTGATATGGAGGCACAAGGGGTGGAAATGCAGTCTATTTCTTTAAGCTATAATTCACATATATAGTTTTTTCCACAACAGCTATTGGTCTCTATCTACTACATAACATGTAGTTAATCAATCACTCCAGCTATATGTACCTGCTTGGTGAATTATGGTTACCATGTCTTTAAAAAAGTATGGTACTCAATCCTCAGTGTCATGGGAGTCCTTGCTATGCCAGTATTAGGTGTGGTAGAATAAAGGGATAATCAACCCAAAGTTTTTCAGAGACACTGTACCTGGGAAAAAGAACAGGAGTACTTGTGGCACCTACCTGGGAAATGTCAGTCAGATACTGTGGAATGGGAAAGTAAGAAAACTGTAACAGCAAGCCTTGTACTGGAAAACCATTTGTAAAACAGCTAGACACTTACGCTGAGTGTCCTCTGGACAGCAGTATTGTCATGTCACTATTTAAAAGCCCTCATGTGCTCATATTGGCATGTTATATGTGGCAACTCTTATCTTGAGACTCAGCTGAATCGTCTCCAATTTCTTCGCCCTCAGTTTGCAAAGACTGACAATTTACAGAAATTCTCAGTTTAGACTTATGGTTTTGATCCTGGTTTTGTTCTTTGTCCTTGATTAAAGTCCAAAGCCAGCACCTTCCACACGGCTATACAACCTGAAAAGGAGGGTCAGCTGCAGAGAGTTCATGCAGGAGAGCTTTGTAGGTGTTTCTTTAGTGGTAGCACAGAGGTGGATTTGAGAAGCAGTTCAGGAATGACTATATAAACCAGGGGTCATTAACCTTTCAGAAGTGCTGTCCTGAGTCTTCATTTATTCACTCTAATTTAAGGTTTCGCGTGCCAGTAATACATTTTAACGTTTTTAAAAGGTCTCTCTCTATAATATATAATTAAATAAATATATAATTAAATTATATATTATAATTTCATCAGATGCAAATATTTTGCAACAACTGCCAAACATAGAACATTGTTTATATCCATGCTCTCCTCAACTGCAATGCTAAACACTGCTTGCTGTGTATTTAATGCAGTCGTCTGCTTTTTGTTAATGTTTTCTGCCATTTCACTTACGCGTCTCTCAACTGTTGTGGCAGAGATAGGCAGTTCTTTTATTCTAGATATACATCTTTATTTGGCGAATCATTGAACAAAACCTCCAAACTGCTGAGAAAAACTTCTTTTATATATTTCCCGTCTGTAAACGGCTTTTGTTTTTTTGCAATGCACTGTGTAATCTTGTAACTTCCTTCTGTGGCTTGATTTTTACTTACACTTAAGCATTTAAAAACACTGCTTTGCTTCTCATATCCTGCTACTGCCTTTTGATCGATTCAGTCTTGTCTGCTTCATCAAGAAAGGTTTTCTCATGCTTCGTTTGAAAATGTCGTCGAACACTTGATGTGCGACAAATAACACTTTCACAACAGAAAGCACAAACAGCACGGTCCTTCTTTTGAATAAATCTAGATGTGTCTGTCCAAGAAGGCTGAAATGAATGGACATCTAACTTTGCTTTCTTAGGAGCTGACATTTTGTCAAATGTATCCCTCAACTTACAGTGGAAAAAAAATCACAACAGACGGCACGCACAACGTCAAATGCAATGCATTGTTCCACGTGATGTGATAGTGATGTAAGCAGCAAATCTGGACTTAAAAATATCCCAGTACAGTGGTGCTGGGACAATATTTAAGGTGGGGGTGCTGGGCTGCGCCCCCTCTTGCCCCTGTCTGCACCCCTCACTGCCCAAGGCTGGGGCCAGTGGGCCTCAGCTTGGGGCAGCTGCAGAGCTCCAGGGCAAGGCCAGGAGCAGAGCCCCGGATCAGCGGCCGGGACCCCAGGATGGCCGCAGAGCCCCCAGGACTGGTGGCTGGGACCCGGGGAAAGCAGCAGCATGAGCGGGGCCGGCGGACGGGACCCGGGCAGTGTGAGTGCCATTCAAAATCATCTCGCGTGCTGCCTTTGGCACGCATGCCATAGGTTACTGACCCCTGATATAAACCTACCTGCCAAAATGCTCTGCTATATTATAGTGCTCCAAGAGCATGGAACAGCCATAAAGTGCCTCAGCCAATACCTGGCAATTGTCAGTGGTTTTTATCTCCTTCAGTCTTACCGTGCATTCCTGAGCCTAGTTCATTAACTCATGCTTTGAGGGAAAAGTAAAATGGCAAAAACAGAAAGTTCTCCCTTTACAATCAGTGATCTATTCTGTAGTTAAAGAACAGAGCTTGATACAGATGGTACAGATAGGTGCCAAACTCCATGAAAGGGGCAAGGCTTAAGACACTCCTCTCACCTACATTCGCCAATAGATGCCGAGGAGGCTCCTTGTATAGCATGCTGACTTTTGTGGATTGCATTCTAATACACCTTTCTCTCACCACTTTCATTGTATAGGGAGCCTAGGAGCCTAACTCAGGCACTATGGATCCCTGTGCTATTCCTGTGATTTTCTAGGTGCCTAAACGTTTTATGGGCAAAAGCCCTCAGAAGATTGGCTTGAGCTGGGGCTTCCTGGCTTTGCAGCAGCCTGTCAGGGAAGCAGGTGAGCTGGCAAGAAACCAGGCAAACCTGCCTCATTTCCATCAGAAGGTTTGATGGAATCAACATGTTCCTATACAACAGTCTGATTTTGTTGAAATGCCATTTTCTGACAGAAAATGTTGTCAAAAAGTTTCTGACTAACTTTTGTATGGGTCACACTGAAGCATGTTGTATGAGTCTGGTAGTAATATTTTATTTAATTTAAATTGTGGAACAGAAATATAAAACCTTGTTTTATTGCATTTTAATTCATTTCCCATGGGGAAATCCTGTGTGTTGGGGGGGGAGGGATCCAATATTTTTGTAGCTTAAGTAAAATATCAAAATATTTCATAGAACTTATTAAAACTAAGGCCTTGAAAATTCTGCCAAGCTAACATTCAGCATGGCTAAGAAAGATATAAATTTTATGGAAAATATTTCCATCAGGTAGCCTACTGAGGTAAAGGGTACCTACTAGTAGATCTTTTGAAACACACTTTACATCTACAGCATGCTGCCCTTACAAAGATAGCCATAAGGTCAAAGTATATAGACAAAAGTGACACCATCTTCTCCCTGAAGCTTTACGCAGCTTCTCTTTAGAACATCTTACACCCATCGCACTTAGAAGAAAAACTTAGCAGATGTAGAAAATAAATAAAAGGGCTTAAATTCAAGTCTCTTGTTTTCTAGGTATGCAGCCTGCCTTCAAGCCAAAGAAGCAAGCCAAGGGCATTCTCTGCTAGCGCAAGCGAAGGGCATTCTTTTATCCTTAACCCTGGCTTTCTTACAATACCCCGGGCTATGTGAATTGGCATTATCTATGTGAACACTTCAGTGAAAAATCATTTCAGTAGAAAATGCTAATAGCATAAAAACCCATGAGTTTATTTCCCTTATACAGACAGCGTCTGCAGCTCTGACTATCTTTAGCATTTGTACAGCCAATTTATTTTTGATTTTCTCTGATTATACATTATTATTTTCAGAACATGGCACAACAGTATATGTGTGACTCATTTACGTCTACATGAGTTCTCTTCTTTTAAACTAGCTATGGAAAATAATACACAGAGTATCCCCTCTTCTCTTCACCCCTATGCTTTCAAGGTGAGGTCAGAGCTTTAAAATTCCAAGGAATCACTAGTGAAGTTCTAAATAGGAAAACTTAATTAGGAAAGTGGAGTAGTTTTGACTACAGCCTTGGTATATAATCAGTTTGATCTTTCAGCTGTATCCTTTCTTGAACATTTTTGGGGAATTGCATTATCCATGTCACTGTACCTCTAAGTCTCTGGGCAATATCATTTGAATGAGATGGCAGTTTTAATCAAGATATATCATCATTTGGTAATGGGATTTTTAAAAATTGTGGGCTACCTTTTTGAAAAGGCCTCAACCTGACTTTTGATTTGGGGCACAATTAATTGCCCATGGAAATATTAGCACTTAAACATCCAATTACCTGGTCAACAAGCACAATCAGGCAAATGTCTAAATGCTAAAGCATCTGCACCCACAGATTTGCACTCACAAAACTGGAAGATTTTTTTCTAAACAAATAAGACTCTTAATTATCTGACCCTTTTTATATAAGCCACATGCTGAAGTATTTAATTTTTATTTACATCTTACATAGGCAAAACTTTCATTGACTTCAGTGAGACTCTTGCCTGAGGCTTAAGGAAGAACTTCCATATTTGATCCAATGGGTAACAGTCACCTCATTTCAAAATGTCTCTCAAATGCCCTGTGTATCGCTAAGGTTTAAGAGGGTTTAAACGGTGCACAGAGCATTGTGGGAGCCCTTTGCTCTGGGATGAATTTTGAAGTCCTCTATAGGCAAGATTGAGAAAATATTCCGCAAGACAGACTAAGCTTGTTATCTTTAGGAATGTTATCGTCTGATTCCCTATTCATCAGTTATGGAAAATGAGAGAGGAAATGGTAAGAATCAGTTCTCTTATCCATTTTTTAATGTAGTGAAAGTTTGGGTCTGTAGGGGAAACAAAAATTGACTTAACTTTTTGAAATTAGCAATTTTAGGCATATAAAATTGTGTGTATTCAACTTGAGACACATGAAAGACAGGGCCAGCTCCAGGCACCAGCCCACCAAGCTTGTGCTCGGAGCAGCACCTGGAGGGGGGCGGCGCGGTGCGGCGCTCCGGCTCCGGGGAGAGCGGGCCCACGGCCGGGGCTCGCCGCCCTCCCCCCGGTGCTCTGGCCGCCAGGAAGAGCGGAGCCCCGTCCGGGCACTCCGCCCTCCTCCCAGGGCTCCGGCCGCCCTCCCCACAGCTGCCGGGGAGAGCGGAGCCCCGGCCGGGGCTGGCCGCCCTCCCCCCGGCCGGGGTTGGCCACCAGGGAGAGCAGAGCCTCGACCCTCCCCTGCTCTCCCCTGCCACGCGGGGGGAGGATGTGGCGGCAAAAAAGCCAGAGCCGGCCCTAATGAAAGAGATCTGATGTTTTTCCCAAAAAATGGTGAGTATCTGCTTTCTGAAATCTAGTTCCCTTTAAGGTGTTGGTCACTCAAAATCACTAGTCACGTTAGAAAATTCAAATATAATTTCTCTATTCTTTGTTCATGAATGTTATAATTGTTGATTGTCAGATGGAGAGGAGTCTATTTATCAAAAGTCTATTTATCTTTTATGTGTAAAAGTGGACATTTTTTTCCTTAGGAAGGCCTTATAAAAATCTGCACTAAGCATCTAATCAAAAGCCCAGTGGAACCAAGAAGACTCCCTGTGACATTTGTGGACTATGAATCAGGTCCTATTGATATCTGGGACAGAATTTTTGTTAATTTCTAAATAAAGAAAGTGTTCATTTTCATGTTCATAATTTTTAAGATTTTTTTTAGTTCTCCAATTTTTTGCTCATTAAGATTTTCCAAATTGCTTTTATGCAAAACATTTATTGGGTGAGGATCAACAATCGCTGAGTCAGCATTATCTAGCACATTGTCAAAGTCTTCAAAGTAAGAATTAAAGAACTCCACTGTTCCTCCAATTTTGTCTTACTTTGTGCATGGATAATTTTGTAAATAATTTGGATGGAATCTGTTGTTTTCTTAATTGAAATACTAGAAGTCTGCTGGCTCCATTTCCTTGCTCAAAGAAGTCATGCTTAATGTAGCAGTATCACTTATCCACATTGTAATTCTGAGCATATTTGTTTCTTTCCTACAGAGTTTTGGTTCATTTAGGTCTTTACTAGATTGTTTTGGCTCATGTTTAGATCCCATCAATGGTCACAGGAGGGGAAGGGAGCCACAAGGGGTCTCTTAAAAAAGAAGTTTGAACTATTAATGTTTGGTAAGTAGTTTAGTAGAGCAAGAATTCAGAGAAAAGGTAGGAGAATAAGGCTGTTGTGAGCATGATCTATACCTTGTCTAGGATCTAAAACTTAGCTGTGAACTAATGTGTGTGATTCAGTTGTTATGCTCCCTACAGACATCTATGGAGAGATGGAAGCACAATCAGTAAGAAGGGACAGGGATCACAGAAGATAAGAAGGACCTTTTTTTGCTTTATTCGCCTTGGCAGCTCTTGGAAACCAACCAGATAACAAATCACTCTTTATAACAGTTGCTCTCATGATGTAAGATGAAAAAATAATGGGCAAAGAAAAAAGGCCCTTTATGAGATCTCTATTGCATACTGGCCTTTAACACTCATTTTAAAGATGTGTCTCTTTATTTGCTTATAAAGGAAGTGATTTTAAACAGTTTTACTATTTCACCAACGAAGAAGGAAATAAAGAAGAGAGATTTCTTATTAAGACAACACACAAAGAATATATATAATTCAGTAAAGCTTTACAATTGGGTATAAACACACAAAAAGCAGTGTCACTTCTAGAGAAATAAAGAATCATATGCTCTCATTTTTTGAGCTCTTCAGGTCTGTGACTGTCTTCTTTTGTGTCTTGTACAGTGCTATTAGGTTACAGTTCTTTACCTACTAATAGTTTAATTCAGAAGAAAGCTATGGTATTACACTATTTTATTTTGGTTCCACAGACTAGAGTATGAGACTTTCAGTGAAGGTACCTAAAGGAGGATGACTTTCTCTATCTGACTGCTTCAATAATACATAACTATTCAGCTACATTTTATCTTTCTTAATCAATTTGTTGCCATTGCCAGGGCCTTGGGCATTGGTGCATCTCGGTCCCTTCTATTCTTTGCCTATGACACTTAATAGTTTAGTCTCCTGTGAGCTATAATACCTTGGTCTAATTTCAGTTGTATGGGTGCTGGGTGGTGTTGGTGGTCAGACTAGATGATCTGGTAGTCCCTTTTGGCCTTAAATTTTATGATTCTCTGTGACTCTATTTTGTAACTAAGCAGTCTAGAAGTATTTTTGCCCCTCTTAAATTCTGTAATGTTTTGCCAGCATGTAATGTGATTGTATGGGTATAAACTGGAGACAGCAGCTCCCCTAGGAACAATTCTTAGTCAAAGAGATTCAGACAGAACAAGCTTTTAGCAGTAATATGTTCCTCATCTAAAGAGGTGTATCACAGCTGATAGTAAGCATTGCTTTAAGATCTAACATATATATATATATTCAGATAAACAAAATAGAAGGCTGCCTGTACTAACACCACCATGTGACTCCCTATAACAAGTGGTGTTTCAATTTTCAGAATGTTGAAGGGTGGAAATGCTGTTCTGTTGTATGTAGATTCTCATACTTATGTTCATCACTGTAGTATGAGTACCTTCCAGTTGTGCACTGAGCAACATGACTAACCTATATCATTGACAAAAATAATCATAGAAGGAGTATCAGATCGTGTGAGTTACTGGATACACATCCTGATCAGATAAGATTAAGAACAGTAGGGAAGAAAAACAAGTGAAGTTCTGAGGTTCTCAGAGCTGGCTCAAGTTTTTCAGCCAAAACCTTTTTTCAGCTGAAAAATACGGATTAAGTCTGCTTGAGCAAAACATTGTGGATTCAGGTCAAATTAGATGAATTGTTTCATTATTTAAAAAATTGTGAAAAAAACCTCTTTTATTGACATTTTTGAAACAAGACGTATTTGAAACATCTGTTGCTGAACTTTTATTTTTAAGAAAGGTTTAAAAAACTAAAAACAAAACTAAATGTTCTGTTTTGGGTAAACATTTTGTAATATCCAGTAGATTATTTACTTCCCCACTCTCCTGCCATATCTTGCCAGTGAGTATGGTTGTTCTATGGGTTTTTGTTTTTTTTTTTTCTCCTGAGGTTTCAGTAGTGGCCATGGAGAATATCCAGAGCCATTTCACAGTCTAATGGAAGAATTCCATCTCCTCAAACCCTATAGAGTACCCCTCTACAGAACCTATTTTATTGGGCTTAAAACAGGGTATTTTCAACAAAAAATCAATACAATTAGTTTAAGCCTTTCTATATTCCTTTCTGTCCTTTGACTGTTCATAGGTAAATTGACGGTCTGTTTTATAAGTTCTGCCTTTTTAGGTATAGACAAGAAATTCTTATCTCACCCTTAGCCCCAACAATGATAAAGAAGTTTCCCCGAACCACACATAATCCTAGATCTATAAAGAAAAAAAAAAAAAAGTATTTTTTGTCCAGGTAACCAAGGTTCATTTGTGGCTTTAAGCCACAGACCACAGGAGGAGACTGTATGGAGATGTATGGTCCTCATGGGAGCTCCAGGAGGTATCATGACTAATGATGGCACAATGACTACAATAGTCTTGGATGAGCTCTGCTACTCTATCACTTTAGAAGAAGGCCAGTACACCCTCCTCATCTCCATGATTACTAGTGAATGTGGGCAGGGGGGAAGCTGAGGTAATCTGCTCCTCTCTATCTAATTTAGGGAGGCTAGTGCTGGCAGAAACCCGGAGTAGTCCGCCACAGTGGGGAGCACAAGGGCTTCCATTGTGCCTGGTTCATACCATTCAGTTCCCATTGATCTTCAACAGATAAATTCAAAAGAGTCACACATTTCCCAGAACAGCAAGAGAACAGAGACATTTATTCATGGGTCTGATTCTGATCTCACATCAATGTCAATCAGTGAAATGGCCTCTATGTAAACTGACATGAAAGAAGAATCATGCCACTACTATAATTAAACTACTGTTCCATGTCCACACTATGCTCCTTGTGTCGGTAGAGCACATCTACAGTAGCAGCTCTTGCAGCGACACAGAGCAGTGCACTGTGGGTAGCTATCTCACTGTGCAACTGGACTCGGGGTGTTATAAGAAGGGTTAGCAATGCCTCATGAGGGCAAGTTCAGCATCACGTGATGCAGGTTTCTCAATCTCATTATTCCATGGGCATCCTACATGTCCAGCCACTTTTCAACTTCCCTGATAACCTGCTAGCCAGCCATCTGTGTCAGAAAGCATGGATCCTGCACTGCTGTTCAGTATCATGCCGTCTGTTATGAATCATCAGTGATTTAGATAGTGGCATAGAGAGCACACTTATAAAATTTGCAGATGATACCAAGCTGGGAGGGGTTGCAAGTGCTTTGGAGGATAGGATTACAATTCAAAATGATCTGGATAAACTGGAGAAATGGTCTGAAGTAAATAGGATGAAATTCAATAAGGACAAATGCAAAGTACTCCACTTGGGAAGGAACAATCAGTTGCACACATACCAAATGGGAAATGACTGCCTAGGAAGGAGTACTGCGAAAAGGAATCTGAGGATCAGAATGGACCACAAGCTAAATATGAGTCACCAGTGTAACACTGTTGCAAAAAAAGCGAACATCATTCTGGGATGTATTAGCAGGAGTGTTGTAAGCAAGACACGAGAAGTAATTCTTCTGCTCTACTCCACGCTGATTAGGCCTCAACTGGAGTATTGTGTCCAGTTCTGGGCACCGCATTTCAGGAAAGATGTAAACAAATTGGAGAAAGTCCAGAAAAGAGCAACAAAAAATTATTAAAGGTCTAGAAAACATGACCTATGAGGGAAGATTGAAAAAATTGGGTTTGCTTAATCTGGAAAAGAGAAGACTGAGAGGGGACATGATAACAGTTTTCAAGTACATAAAAGGTTATTACAAGGAGGAGGGAGAAAAATTTTTCTTCTGAACCTCTAAGGATAGGACAAGAAGCAATGGGCTTAAATTGCAGTAAGGGAGGTTTAGGTTGTATATTAGGAAAAACTTCCTAACTGTCAAAGTGGTTAAACGCTGGAATAAATTGCCTAGGGAGGTTGTAGAATCTCCATCATTAGAGATTATTAAGAGCAGTTTAGAGAAACACCTGTCAGGGATGGTCTAGATAATACTTAGTTCTGCCTTGAGTGCAGAGGACTGAACTAGATGACCTCTTGAGGTCCCTTCCAGTCCTATGATTCTATGAACACAAGGCCAGAAGAGGGGTAGCCGTGTTAGTCTGAATCTGTAAAAAGCAACAAAGGGCAACTTGCATCTGAAGAAGTGAGGTTCTTACCCACGAAAGCTTATGCTCCCAATACTTCTGTTAGTCTTAAAGGTGCCACAGGACCCTCTGTTGCTTAAGGGCAGAAGAGGAGCTCAACGGCGGGTGGGGGACTATCTAGCTGAGGAAGGCTGTGAAGGAGCATTTTAACAATAAGTCACAGCAATGTTTGTTGCTGTAGTTTGCTGAGCCTGGCATTGTTTGTTTGCACCGTGCTACCTCCTTCCTCCATCAGTAATTTAACCCTGTGAAGTTTACAGCTATATGAAAAAGTGAATACCAGTGGTGCATGTTTTTACTTGTCCAGGGAAAGTTTTAATTCAGTTTCTTTTCATTCTTCTTTAAAACTATGCCCTCTTTTTCCACAGCCTGAGGCTCAGCACCTTGACCTCCACCCTGATTGCTCCCCCCCATATACCACCACCCTGATCCAAGCCTCCAGCTTCTCCCACAGCCCCCACCCTGACTGTTCCCCCGACCAGCCCTCCACCCACACACCACCACCCTAACCCCAACCCCCTCCTTGTAGAAGCAGCATGTCTGCAGCTCTGCACCAGAGCAACTATTTGCCTCCCTTGCCTTCTGCTATGCCTGCTGCAGCTTTGTAATTTTTACATGGCACCGCTGCATGTCCCTATCTTAGCCCTTCCCTCCATATCCCGAGCAAGTTCCAGCAGCTGGAGTGGAAGTGTGCCTGCATTGCCTTTTCTCCTTACAGACCCAGGAGATCCAACACCTCCTGTGTACTCCAGGCAGGAGCCGGCATGCTCAGCTGGGCAGTTGCTATATGAGCTCTCCACACTGAGCAAACAGGAAGAACAATTTCAAAACTTCCTGGGGATTTAAAACAGGAGGGAAACATGCCTGTGTGCCTGGCTGCAGGGCAGCAGAGTTCAAAATGGTGACCAGAGAGGTCAGGTGGGCACTGTGGGATACCTCCTGGAGGCCAATTAATTCGACATAAGCAACACAGTGTCGACATTGACGCTGCATCACTCTGACTATGTCACCCTAAGCTCTAAATCTCTCGCTCAGGTGACTTTATTATGTCAGAGAGCATAAACTACCTTATGTTGACTTAACTTTGAAGCGTAGACAAGCCCTTACTCTTAATCCCTTCTCCTTTTCTCCACAAGATGACCTCTGATGCAATTTTGACAACTGTATTCTGAGATGAAGTTACATATCCTGCCCTTCGTGCAAAAGAAAGATCTATCAGCATTGTATCCGCTCCATCTTTCATGCCTCAAGGTTATACCAAGAGGTATCTTTTTGTCAATCTATGCCTGGTTAAGCTGCTTTGGCAATTACAAGATATTTGTCCCCCTAGGGAGAGTTAAGAAGTCCTTCTGTGCTCCTCTCCAAGGTTGCTTATTAGAGCACTTGAAAGCAAGTTATTACTTAAGCAGGTAAGTAATTCAGTGGTCTCAGAGAAGCTTCACAAATTTGTTGTGACAAACCAAAGAACCCTTAAGGGGCTCATCAGCCATCAAACTCTCATATTGCAGGCCTAAAAACATCTTTTTTTTTTCCACTAAGGAATCAACACAGTGAGCAGACATCCAATTCCTTTGAAATTAGGAATGAGATCATTCACAGAATTATTGATGAAACAAGCCTGCTTAATCCTCCTCTCAGTTCAGGAAATGGCATTTACTTCCTTGGCAGCTCCATCCTCACAGAATTTCTGTGCAGCAGAGCATGAGGCACCAGCCTCGCTTCTGCTCACAAGCCTAACCATCAAATTGTAAAACAAGAAAGGTACAGCAGAGCCAGACACATTTCTGTGCCTGTGTGTTTCTAACCTTTAATTCTAAATCACACATTTCAAAAACCTCTGCAGCTGCTGCTAACATTTATAGGATGTGCCTCATAGCACTGAACACCAGTAACCAGGGGAAAACTATATCACAGCCTCATTTGTGTATGAGGAATTCAGCCTTCACATTCCATTACCATCTGACCATGTGAAATTTGTGCATTAAAACATTTGGGGACTTGGGGTATAGAACTAGATTAAGAGTTGGAAGCAAATATCTGCTTTAGCATGTGCAACTGTATCATCCATCCATCCATCTATCTATATGTTATTATTTGGCATTTGTGTTGTGGTAGCACCAAGAGGCCTCAGCCCGTCTGGTGTCAAATTGTGTTAGGTTCTGTACAAAGGTATAGGAAGTGACAATCCCTGCCCCAAAGAGCTTACAGTTTAAAAGTTTAGCTATTTGTTGCGGTGCATCATAGTTCATGGAGCTGATTAGAGACTTGCTAGAACAGGGAAGCTGCAAGTTATTTATGGACACCACTTACCTACTGGTTTAGCTGTGTTGATTTTGAGAATATTAATACTTTCACATTTCTTTTTTCAAATGGTTTGTAATCTGGTTTATAAATTGATCCTTTTTCATATAAAGATTTAAACATGTAATAAATCAAAGCTTAACCTCCTTATTTGAAATTTTAGTGTGTGATCCAAAGACCATTGGAGTTAACGGGCAGTGGTGGATTCTCCCTCACTGACAATTTTTAAAACAAGACTGGATTTTAATTCTAAGAGATCTGCTCTTGGAATTATTTTGAGGAAGCTCTATGGCCTGTCAAGTATCAGAGGGGTAGCCGTGTTAGTCTTGATCTGTAAAAAGCAACAGAGAGTCCTGTTTCAGAGTAACAGCCGTGTTAGTCTGTATCCGCAAAAAGAAGAACAGGAGTACTTGTGGCACCTTAGAGACTAACAAATTTATTAGAGCATAAGCTTTCGTGGACTACAGCCCACTTCTTCGGATGCATATAGAATGGAACATATATTGAGGAGATATATATACACACATACAGAGAGCATAAACAGGTGGGAGTTGTCTTACCAACTCTGAGAAAGCATAAGCTTTCGTGGGTGAATGCATCTGACGAAGTGGGCATGTAATGGCATTCACTTATGAAAGCTTATGCTCCAATACATCTGTTAGTCTTAAAGGTGCCACAGGACTCTCTGTTGCTTTCTATGGCCTGTGTTATACACAAGATCAAGATGAGATGATCATGATGGTTCCTTCTGGCTTTGGAATCTATGACGGGTGTCTTTCTGTTAATTTAAATGGCATTTGGATCCAACCCTTATGTCAACCATAAAAATTAACTGGAAAATCTGCTGTATGTACAATAATGCATAAGTCACCATACTTCTTTGTATAATAAACTCTTATCCTAATGGATATGTGGGTCATTTAACAGTGTCATTGTGTTAAATTGAAAAGTCTGAGAGCATAAATTTTCTATAGCACTCTTCACTGCCAGAGAGAGGTGTTTCCAAATCTTAGTACAGTTTGATGTGCTGAAGGGAGCTTGCAGGGGCTCCAAAGTTCCTCTTGTTTATATTCCTTAAGTAAATTGAAGGTCAATTTGGGATGATAGTTATGCCTCTGCTGGCATTCATATCCAATACAGATTCTGTTAAATCATTTCTGCTAGAGATGACTGATCCCTGTGGCTCCAAGATATTCCTGAAAAACCTTGGAATGGACCAGATTTCAACAAATGTCACATGCACCCCTCCCTCAAGGATTTCATCACATTGATGGATGAGTGTGTATATTTTATGGGAGCCCCATATTAAAATATTGGGAGCTGTGATCCTGAGTCACTCCTGGGCTCAGGATGTGCCATGACCGAGACCTTATTCCCATGTAAGGAAACAAAAGTGGGGTTATTTGGCTGTAACTCCCTTCAGAAAAGTGCACCACTGCCACAGTCTCATCCCACAACTCAAGCAAGGCACTGGTAATAAACTACAGGCTCACACGAGGCCTACTCTACCTGCCTCAAGGGAGGTTCTGGTAGGCAGCAGTGTCTCATGCAAGTCTCTGTAGCAATTCTCAACAGTAGCCCTGCATCAGGCCTACCTTCCCTTAGGAGCACTGACAGGCAGCAGCATCTCAAGCAGTTCCTGGCCCCAGCCAGGCATCTCACAGAATGCAAGCTGGAATTCTGCTCTCTTTCCTAGTCAGCTCCCTCTTTCCCCCCGCTCCCCGTAAGCCTTGCTCTCCCCTTCTAAGCCCCACCCTCCATAGGCACTGATTCCATGGGTGCTCCAGGGCTGAAGCACCCGCCAAAAAATATGGGGTGCTCAGCAACCACAGGGTCAGATTCATCTTTTGAGGGCCCCTACTGCAAGTATGGCAGGGTAGACTGATTGAGCCCACAACAGCTCATTAACCCTTTCTTGACCTGCGTGGGGTTTATATACCCGATCACAGCAGCACATCTCTGTTGTTGCAGACACAAAGAATGGGAATCATAAAGGTATTTAACTGCCTAACGCCCATTGATTTCCCAAATACACACTTTCCTACGGATATATTATGGACATGGTAGAGAAAGACAGGAATTGGTGCTGTATGTGCATGTGGTTTGGGCTAAGGGGTGTTAGTAGGAGCACAGGCTTTTTATTATATCAGATAATCTAAATCCCACCTCTCTAGCATTAAAGATGCAATAGTGTCATTCAGGTTGCTTTCTTTACCAGCTACCCTGGACCCGAAACACATTCATGGTTGGTCCACTGGCTTTCAGTCTCCTGCCATTGGAAATTACTTCCAATGATGATAGTGTCTCCAACTGCATAAGTTCACACAGCTTTTTAATACCCATTTAATTGATTGTCTAAACTCCAACCCAAATTCCAGATTTTATGTCTTCCAAACTGTAATTTTCCTTCATCACAAATATTGCGATCCATATGCATATCTCACAGAGAAAATACCTTTAGACACTTCAAGAATCATAGAATCAAAGAAGATTAGGGTTTGAAGAGACCTCAGGAGGTCATCTAGTCCAACCCCCTGCTCAAAGCAGGACCAACACTAACTAAATCATCACAACCAGGGCTTTGTCAAGCAGGGCTTTAAAAACTTCTAAGGAAGGAGATTCCACCACCTCCCTAGGTAACGCATTCCAGTGCTTCACCACCCTCCTAGTAAAATAATGTTTCCTATTATCCAACCTAGACCTCCCCATTGCAACTTGAGATCATTGCTTCTTGTTCTGTCATCTGCAACCACTGAAAACAGCCTAACTCCATCCTCTTTGGTACCCACCTTCAGGTAGTTGAAGGCTGCTATCAAATCCCCCCTCACTGTTCTCTTCTGCAGACTAAATAAGCCCAGTTCCCTCAGCCTCTCCTTGTAAGTCATGTGCTCCAGCCCCCTAATCATATTTGTTGCCCTCTGCTGGACTCTCTCCAATTTGTCCACATCCCTTCTGTAGTGGGGGGACCAAAACTGGACATAATACTCCAGCTGTGGCCTCACCAGTGCTGAATAGAGGGGAATAATCACTTCCTACAATCTGCTGGCAATGCTCCTACTAATACAGCCCAATATGCCGTTGGCCTTCTTGGCACCAAGGGCACACTGCTGACTCATATCCAGCTTCTAGCCCATTACAATCCCCAGGTCCTTTTCTGCAGAACTGCCGCTTAGCCAGTCTGTCCCCAGCCTGTAGCGATGCATAAGATTCTTCCTTTCTAAGTGCAGGACTCTGCACTAGTCTTTGTTGAACCTCATCAGATTTCTTTTGGCTCAATCCTCCAATTTGTCTAGGTCACTCTGGACCCTAACCCTACCCTCCAGGTTATCTACCTCTCCCCCCAGTTTAGTGTCATCTATGAACTTGCTGAGGGTGCAATTAATCCCATCATCCAGATCATTGATAAAGATGTTGAACAAAACCGGCCTCAGGACCAACTCCTGGGGCACTCCGCTTGATACCGGTTGCCAACTAGACATCGAGCCATTGATCACTACCTGTTGAACCAGACAATCTAGCCAACTTTCTATCCACCTTATAGTCCATTCACCCAATCCATACTTTTTTAACTTGCTGGCAAGAATACTGTGGGAGACCATATCAAAAGCTTTGCTAAAGTCAAGATATATCACATCCACCACTTTCCCATATCCACAGAGCCAGTTATCTCATCATAAAAGGCAATCAGGTTGGTGGCATGACTTTCCCTTGGTGAATTCACGTTGACTGTTCCTGATCACCTAATCCTCATCATGCTAAGATCAAGTGGCTTGACAGTCCAAAGACTGTTATTTAAGCACAATCTATATTATGTAAGTACTAATGCAAGTTTCTTCTCTCTGTGTACTTTCTGTTTCATCTTTCAGCGCATGATGTACAAAAACATGAGTTCTTTGAATTCACCTGTTCCTCCATCCAATATTTCTTCTTTCACAACAAGCAACTATTTTCCAGAGTAGTTACATTTGATGAACAATCTTTGAAATAGCAATGATTTGAAGATCAAACCATAAAATGATGACAAATATCACACAACTGTGACATGCTAACAACATGTAACAGTTTTTGGGATATTTGTCATCATGCAGAGAATTTTAGTGTGGGATCATTGAGGTTTTTTCATATGACATATGCAAAATGTTGGAGAGCGATCAGATGTGTTGATGAGGGAGATATTCAGCTCCTAATCTAAATAGGCTAGTAGTTGAGGCCAATTTATACAACAACAGTTTGGAAAAGTACAGCAACAATCTAGCTATATGAATGTAAATAAAATACTCCCCCACAGTAACAGGGGGTAGCCGTGTTAGTCTGTATCCACAAAAACAACAAGGAGTCCAGTGGCACCATAAAGACTAACAGATTTATTTGGGCATAAGCTTTTGTGGGTAAAAAACCTCATTCCTTCAGATGTATGGAGTGAAAGTTACAGATCCCAGTCCCTATTCAAGCCCAAATTAATGGTGTTAAATTTGCAAATGAATTTTAGTTCTGCTGTTTCTCTTTGAAGTCTGTTTCTGAAGTTTTTTTGTTCAAGAATAGTGACTGTCCCCATATCTTCTCTGGCAACACCATCAGAGGACCCAACCCCATCAGCCATACCATCAAGGGCTCATTCACCTGAACGTTTACTAATGTTATATTTGCCATCATGTGCCAGCAATGCCCCTCTGCCATGTACATTGGCCAAACCGGACAGTCCCTATGTAAAAGATTAAATAGACACAAATTGGACATCAGGAATGGTAACATACAAAAGCCAGTAGGTGAACACTTCAATCTCCCTGGACATTCTATAACAGACTTAAAAGTCACTATTCTTGAACAAAAAAACTTCAGAAACAGACTTTAAAGAGAAACAGCAGAACTAAAATTCATTTGCAAATTTAACACCATTATTTTGGGCTTGAATAGGCACTGGGAGTAGCTGGCTCATTACAGAAGCAGCTTTGCCTCTCCTGGAATTGATACCTCCTCATCTATTATTGGGAGTGGACTACATCCACCCTGATTGAATTGGCCCTGTTAACACTGGTCCACTTGTGAGGTACTCCCATCTCTTCATGTGTCATTATATAATGCCTGCATCTGTAACTTTCACTCCATGCATCTGAAGAAGTGAGGCTTTTTAGGGCTTGGCTACACTCGAAACTCCAAAGCGCTGCCGCTCCCATGGCAGTGCTTTGAAGTGCGAGTGTGGTCCCAGCACTGCAGGTACTCCACCCCCCCGAGGGGATTAGCTTACAGCACTGGGAGCCTGGCTCCCAGTGCTGGGGCACTGTTTACACTGGCGCTTTACAGCACTGTAACTTGCTGCGCTCAGAGGGGTGTTTTTTCACACCCCTGAGCGAGAAAGTTGCAGAGCTGTAAAGTGCCAGTGTAGCTAAGGCCTTACCCATGAAAGCTTATGGGCAAATAAGTCTTTAAGGTGCCACCAGACTCCTTCCCCCACAGTAACTTCAGCAGTCGTCCTTTAACTCAGTTAGTTCCCTCTCCCCCCTCCCCGCCCTGGCTGCCGCAGCGTGAGCATTCAAACACCAAATGTCCCTTTACCAAATCCCTTCCCCCTTTGCTATATCCCACTCACGGTTGGCGTCAGTGGGTAGCACGGTCCCAGCGTTTGGGATGCACTCGGCCAGGCCTTTTTCCAGACCCTTCAGAAGTGCTACCTGGTACTGCCCTGAAGCTCCACCTCCTAACCTAACTACAGTGATTTCAGCTTTATTTAGTGGCTGGGTAGGAAGGCCTGTTCAGATTTCATTAAGCTCTACTGCTGTCCACATCAACAAAGAGCCCCCCAAGTAGTATAGAATCCTTAGAAGAGGGGAACCAGTAGCACACAGAACCCTTGAGCAGAATCCTTGACACATAATAGAGGCTCTTTTCTCCTCTCGCACTTTGGTTCCCCTACCCAACCAATTATGAGTTTGTGTGTGTTACAGTGCCTCAGAAAGAGTCAATAGAGGAATTCTAGTATAGAGGGGTAGATACCCTCTTCTGCCCTGAGGGGTTTAAAACAGCCTTCGAGGAGGGCTGTGGGAGGAGAAAAGCAGCAAGGCTGATTGGGGGAAACAGCCTCAGCTGGGGGCCACGCCCCAATCAGGGCCCAGCTGGCTCTATAAAGGCTTGAGCCAGGAGCAAAGGCACACAGTCTCTCTCTAGCTGTAGAGGGAGACAGGCCTGGATGCAGGGAGCTAGAGACAAGGTACTGGCAGTGGAGCAGGGCTGGGGGAAGGCCAAGGGAGCTGGGGACCTCCAGCCAAGAAACCCCCCCAGGCTGTGGCCTAGTATAAGGTCAAACAGGTACTGAAGTTGTAGGGGACAGCCCAAGGCTAGACAGAGGCAGCAGGCCCAAACCCCCTTTGCCAGGATGAGTGGCATACACTGCAGTCTGCCCCAGGGAATGGGGCTAGTTAGTGACTGGCAGTAGCCTTACACTGACCTAAGGTGGGGATAGGGGGTGGGAGTTCCCCTGGGTGGGGAGATCCCGAGACTGAGGGGTTACTGCCAGAGAGGCAGAACCCCAGAGAAAGGGGCACCGGGATCCTGGGAGGGACACGGGGGCCAGCGGTAAGGCGGATCACCAGCCTGCAGAGAGCGCTCCGGAAGCTGGATGAGCTAATTCCTGACAGAGACGAGCAGGAGGCGCCGCAGGAGTGAGTCCCACATCGCTTACACATGGTGGAGAATGTGGGCAGTGCGGTCCACCCTGAAACAAGGGGCTAGGGCAAGAACTGGGACAACTGCCTGAGATGGTGGAGAGACAGAAAAAGGGGACGATGGATCCCGGGTATCCTGGGGTGTGTTATGGGGAGAGCCCAGGTGCCATCCCTGACTGGGCCCCGGGGTCAATGCCCCAAAGGAAGGGGACTGACATCCTCCAGGGAATCCGGAAGGCCCAGGAGGGATTGTAGGAGGCGCGGGAGGCCCTCCATGGCCAGCTGGCCCAGCTGGCGAGGGAGCAGCGGGCCCTGGTGAAACTCCTCCACCAGGAAGTTAGGAGGAGCTGCCGACAACAGGGAGCAGGGTGTGAGAAGCTGACTGCCAGGGCCAGGAGGCCTGTGGCAGAGCGTCGGGCTTGCTACGGCTGCAGTCAGACAGGAAACCTAAGATGGGAGTGTCCCTACACGGCTGGAGGCAGGGAACCTCACCCCGCACTGGGACAGCACCCAATCCTTCAAGCAGTCCGCTGTGTAAGGGAACCCTGGTGGCTGCGGGCGTGTTGGGCCTGTGGGCGAAAGGGACACCTAGAGCGGGAGTGCCCCGCCCCAAGGAACATGGCCCAGGGCAACTCAGGGAGGGTTGGCCTGCGGAGGGATGAAAGAAAGATGCCGAGGCCTGGGGCAGCACGGAGGCATGCCTGCTGGAGCTGCTGGGCACCCAGGCATATAAAGAGACACTGCCCCCTCAGGGGAACTGAGGAGAGGCTGGAGGAGGTGCCTGTAGGACCAGGAGGGCCAGAACTGGAGATGGTTGCAGCTGGGATAGAGGGGACCCCAAAGGAGGTCGGGACCCAGATCACCCCTGGGCCAGTCTCCAGTGAAGAAACCCAGACTGAGTGGGCTCAGCAAGAGGCTGGGGCTCTGGTGGTCTGGGAACAGGAGACAAAATGGACCCAGACTTTGAGGGAGGAGGGTCTGGGAGACACGGGCCTAAGGGCGCGGTTCCAGGCTGCATACCAGGCCTGCCGTGAGGCTGAAGAGAGAGCCCTGGACCTCGCTGACGAGTATGGGGCCGTTGTGGAAGAGGAGACCCATTTGCATAAGCGGCTCGAGGAGTTGGAGCGGAAACGGGTGGTTCAGGAGGCACATGGGCGACCGGTGCAGGACCGAAAACCCCCTCACCCCCAGGGATGGGGATTTTGAGGGAGGTGGTGTAGCGGGGTGGACACCCACTCCTGCCCTGTGGGGTTTAAAAGAGCCCTGGAGGAGGGCTGTGGGAGGAGAAAAGCAGCGAGGCTGATTGGGGGAAACAGCCTCAGTTGGGGGCCACACACCAATCAGGGCCCAGCCTGCTCTATAAAGGCTTGAGCCACTGAGGCAAGGTGGGGATAGGGGGTGGGGGTTCCCCCGGGTGGGGAGATCCCAAGACTGAGGGGTTACTGCCAGAGGGGCAGCACCCCAGAGAAAGGGTCCTGGAAGGGACACGGGGGCCAGTGGTAAGACGGATCACCAGCCTGCAAAGGGTGCTCTGGAAGCTGGATGAGCTAATTCCCGACAGAGACCAGCAGGAGGCACCGCAGGGGTGAGTCCCACATTGTTACATCTGGGTAGAAGGCTTATGCCAATAAAGCCTTCACTTAGCTGCAATTCTCTAATTCACCAACAGATGGGGTCAGAGAGGTCCTTCCTCTCTGGAGCTTCAGGCCACAGAGATTACATAAATGTAACCCTTCTGCCCAAGTTGGCAGCAACAAGGGCCGGGTTCTGTATCTAGGGGTTCCGTTTCAATAACACAATGCAAAACCAGCTCGAGCCCCCACCCAGTGACCTGGGACAATTACATACCACCCCCTGGGTGCCTCTAAGAGACAATACTTCCCCTCTCGCAAGCACGGAGTCTGAGTGTAACAGAAAATGTTTAATAACATGATGTAAACAACATCAGCATTAAATTGGAAAAACACCACAAACAGGATTCATAACACAAACCATGAGCAAAAAACCCACCCCAGCAAATTGGGCTGTGTCCTTTCCCTTTGGTTCTTGAATCCAGCAACCCAAAAATCACCCAGAGTCCCCAAAGTCCAACACTCCCAAAGTCTCTTGGAACCAGCAACCACCAAAAGTCCAACAGACCCCAAAGTCTCTGTCCCTGGTCAGTGCAGCCCCAGACTAAAAGGGGGGGGGCATGCACTGTGTTAAGGGGCACCTTACGTGATCTGAGCCGGCTGGCTGTCTCTCCGTGGGGTTCCGCTGCAGCCTTCACCACGATCCAGTCCACTTCCTGCTGTCCCACAAACTGCTCCGCTCTACAAGCTGCTCCGCTCTGCTCCGCTCACCAACCTGTGAGCCGCTCCAGCCATCCCCGCAAACAGCTCCGCTCGCCGTTCCTTGGGCCACTCCAACCAGCCCGGCAATGCTCCGCGCCGCTAGCTGCTCCTCCAGTCATCCCCCCAAATTGCTCCACCACCTGCTTAGCAATATAGCTTCAGGCGCCCCCCACTAGTTAACACAGCACTCAGTAATCTCAGCTCTTAATAACTTTAGCTCTTTTGTGATTTCAGCTCATAGTAGGGGAGCCCCAGTGCTAGTACACCATTGGCCCAAAGTGAATTCAGCTCAACAGCCTGTAACTAGACTCCTAATGGAATCAAAGTTAGCTCTGATATTCAACAGTGGAGAGAGGAAGTAGTACAATTGGTGTTTCAAACCCGGGGGGGGTGGGGAGGCATACCATTAGGTACAAATATCTGTCCCCATCCTCTCTCAATTCACTGGGTTTTGTAACCCATGCCCCTTGTCAAGCAAGTGCTACTTAGGTAATGGTGAAGGACTCACTCAGGCCTTCTGTCATACAACAGTTCCACTGGCCTTGATTCACAGAATCAGGGTAACAAAACTTTATTCTTCCTGCCCCAATAACAGAGAAAACTGGGGATCCCACACCAGCCAAAGTAACCACTTTGAGTTGCTGTTGTTTCATGCCAGGAGAGTGGGTGTGCCTATGCAAACAAGATCAGCCCCTGGAGTTCTTTTCCACACTCGCCGTAATTCACCACCAGATGTCAGGGGAGAGCTCATCCTGACTCTGCTTACATATAGATTTTGAAATGTCATACCTCTATTTTTCAGTTGTATGTGTTAGCAAGACGGAATTCTCTTTGTCTAAATGCTCAGCATGTATCAGATGATAATGACCTTTTAAATTAGTCTAGTATTTTATTTCCAATATTTAGTACCCATGAAGGTACCCAAGTTACACTGGAGGGTGTCTAGAGATCTATCCATAGAACATGTTCAGCATGGACAACAGTAGAGTAGATCACATCCCACCACCCAGATAAAATATCTCACAGGAAAAAATAAACTTCCATCACATAAAATAGAACAGATAATGGCTGGCAAGCTAGTGGGAGAACAGGGGAATAAAAATACACTTCATTTAGCACCATGAAGGTTCTCCCTATCGCACTGTGTTGCCTGGGTCACAGATTCAAATCAGACTCTAATGGTGAAGAAAAAGACACTTGGGGAAATACCATCCGTAGCTATAGAGTAGTTGGCTGAGAGTATTCCACTGTTTGGAGGATACTTAACTGGCTAGCAAACCAACCAGACTTCCCTTAATTTTTCAGACTCAAAGTTCTGAAATAAGAAACGTGCCATGTGATCAGGGCTAGAGCAGCTGACAAATTGTGATAACTGCTCCTGATTGGCTAAGATTTACACCTACAGGCCTATTGTCTTTGTTATTCCATCCTCATCCCCTGCTCACTCGTTTGTCTCATCAGCCTGTTATGCCTTCTGTTTTAGATTGCAAACTCTTTGGGGTAGGACTGTCCGTTACTATATGTTTGTACAGTGCCTAGCACAATGGGGCCCCAACCCTGTATAAATGTTAAATAACAACAATAATGATCTTTTTCAATGCAATTCAAAAGTCTTCATTTTCCAGATATTTCATCTATAAACCACAAATCAAGGTTTCAGCACTATCACATTTTAAATGTAGCTGTATATGTCCTTTTGTGAGGCTTTGATAAAGTGAAATATTTCATAATAAGCCCAGGGTGTTGACAGAGATTCCACAACATCCCTATGCAATTTGTTCCAGTGCTTAACTACCCTGACTGTTAGGAAGGTTTTCTTAATGTCCAACCTAAACCTCCATTGCTTCAATTTACACTCATTGCTTCCTGTCCTATACTCAGAGGTTAATGAGAACAATTTTTCTCCCTCCTCCTTCTAACAACCTTTTATGTACTTGAAAACTGTTATGTCCCCCCTCCTCAGTCTTCCCTTCTACACCCTAAACAAACCCATTTTTTCACTTTTTTTCCCTAGGTCATGTTTTCTAGACCTTTAATAATTTTTTGTTGCTCTCCTTTGGACTTTGTCCACATCTTTCCTGAAATGTGGCACAAAGAACTGGACACAGGGCTCCAGGCCTTATCAGTGCATAGTAGAGTGGAAGAACTACTTCTTTTTTTGCTTACAACATTCCTGCTAATAAATCCCAGAATGCTGTTCGCTTTTTTTGCAACAGTGTTCCACAGTTGACTTATATTTAGCTTGTGATCCACTATAACCCCCAGATACCTTTCTGCAGTACTCGTTCCTAGGAAGTCATGTTCCAGTTTGTTTTCGTGAAAATTGATTGCTCAGTCCAAAATGCAGCAGCAAGATGTGCTGCTTAGGTTTCAGACAAACCATCTCACTATAGTTGAGTGGGAAATAGTTTTCCTGTTCTGTGCAAATGTTTGAAATATCAAAACGTTTTCCAATCCTGAATCAAGATGAAATGTCAAAATCCCCAAATGTTTTGCCCCCAAAAAACATTAAAAAACAGTTTGGGTAAATTGAAATGTTTTGTTTCGATTTTGATTTTTTTCACATTTTTTGTAGTTTAAATGTAATAACATATCTAAACAACAAGTTGTCCTTACTCAACAAATCCTAACTTTGATTTGAAAATGTCAAAATGGGACAGGTAATATAATTCAGTGTGGGAAATTTGGGGGAAGCACAAGAGAGGGAGACATGGCTGTCTAGTCATTCCAAGCTGCCTGAGGGCTCCCCTTCTTGATGGCAAGAACATATTTGTATTTTGATATAATTTGGGTCCTATCCTTATCCTGTTTGGCTTAAGGGATACATATTCTGCATCATGTTCTGCCCTTTAGACTCTGAAATTTGTGTTTAAGTAGCCACCTGACTTGGGGGATTTGTTTTTAGCAGGTATATATTTTTGACACTTTCCTTTTGCTTTACAATAGGGAGATGGTTGAATATCACAGTAAGCAAAGGAGCAAACCTCACTGAAGTGGGGCTGATGGCTCAGGCAATCAGTAATGGGATATCGAACCTTTCACTTAGAAATCACTGGTTTGAATGCAGCTGTGTTTAGCAGTGTTCAAAAGTCATTATCCTCTGATTGCTGTTCACAGTATGTGAAATGAGTTGGTTGTCAAAGACCTGTTTGCAAGAGACAGGTGTTCACATCACAAAACCACCACTATGGTCATCACAATTGGCAGCCTCAGCAGAGAAGCCAATGATTCCCTCCAAGGCAGGGTTCAGCCACATTAAGGGAAGATTACGGGCAAGTTTGCACTGCCGCAGCAGTCTAAATTATAATGACTCAATCTTCCACCACTTTGAACAGAACAGTTGCTGCTGTTCAGTCTCTAAGGCTGTCAATCTGGCACTTCCCAAACATTGAATTCAGTTTAAAAGAAGGAGAAGGGGAAAAAAAACCTTTCCATGAGTTCTGCAAAGTTAAACTCTCCATCGCTTGAGAGGCTAATGGAGAGCAGGAGCTCAACATTGACACAGGATTGAAAAAGGTAATCCAGCTAGTAGCCCATCAGTAGGAGCTTTAACTCCTGAAAGGGTCATAAAGGTTTCTTTTTCCTCCCTCAAATCCAAGTTAAAAGACAGGGATTTTAGTTTTGTAAATTTGGACAGCTCAGGTTTGCTTTACAAAACTGTCAATGCAATGGCAATTTCTGTGTTCAAAACCATTCCCTGTTCTCACAGCACATTTACTATTCTTGTTGTTTGTATCAAAAATAACTTTTCCAATAGAAAATCATTCTTTAAAGGAATCCAGTCACCTATAAGGAGCTGCTGGGGAAGCAGCAGCTAATCTGAGGGGGCAAAGAGTCCAGGAGAGCTGGCTGTATTTTAAAGAAGCCTTATTGAGGGCGCAGGAACAAACCATCCCGACGTGCAGAAAGAATAGCAAATATGGCAGGCGATCAGCTTGGCTTAACAGTGAAATCTTCGGTGAGCTTAAACTCAAAAAGGAAGCTTACAGGAAGTGGAAATTTGGACAGATAACTAGGGAGGAGTAAAAAATTATTGCTATAGCATGCAGGGGTGTAATCAGGAAGGCAAAGGCACAACTGGAGTTGCAGCTAGCAAGGGATGTAAAGGGTAACAAGAAGGGTTTCTACAAGTATGTTAGCAACAAGAAGAAGGTCAGGGAAAGTGTGGTACCCTTACTGAATGGGGAAGGCAACACAGTGACAGATGATATGGAAAAAGCTGAAGTACTCGATGCTTTTTTTGCCTCAGTCTTCACAGACAAGGTCAGCTCCCAGACTGCTGCACTGGGCAACACAGTATGGGGAGGAGGTGAGCAGCCCTCAGTGATGAAAGAACAGGTTAAGGACCATTTAGAAAAGCTGGACATGCACAAGACCATGGGTCCAGATCTAATGCATCCTAGGGTGCTGAAGGAGTTGGCTGATGTGATTGCAGATCACTGGCCATTATCTTTGAAAATTTGTGGCGATCAGGGGAGGTCCCGGACAATTGGAAAAAGGCAAATATAGTGCCCATATTTTAAAAAGGGAAGAAAGAGAACCTGGGGAACTACAGACCGGTCAGCTTCATTTCAGTCCCTGGCGAAACCACGAAGTAGGTCCTCAAGGAATCCATTTTGAAGCACTTGGAGGAGAGGAAGGTGATCAGGAACTGTCAACAAGGATTCACCAAGGGCAAGTCATGCCTGACCAACCTGATTGCCTTCTATGATGAGATAACAGGCTCTGTGGATATGGGAAAGCGGTGGATGTGATATATCTTGACTTTAGCAAAACTTTTGATATGGTCTCCCACTGTATTCTTGCCAGCAAGTTAAAAAAATATGGATTGGATGAATGGATTATAAAGTGGATAGAAAGCTAGATTTGTCTGGCTCAACAGGTAGTGATCAACGGCTCGATGTCTTGTTGGCAGCCAGTATCAAGCGGAATGCCCCAGGGGTTGGTCCTGGGCCGGTTTTGTTCAACATCTTTATCAATGATCCGGATGATGGGATTACTTGCACCCTCAGCAAGTTTGCAGATGACACTAAACTGGGGGGAGAGGTAGATATGCTGGCGGGTAGGGATAAGGTCCAGAGTGACCTAGACAAATTGGAGGATTGGACCAAAAGAAATCTGATGAGGTTCAACAAGGACAAGTGCAGAGTCCTGCACTTAGGAAGGAAGAATCTTATGCACTGCTACAGGCTGGGGACAGACTGGCTAAGCGGCAGTTCTGCAGAAAAGGACCTGGGGATTACAGTGGATGAGAAGCTGGATATGAGTCAGCAGTGTGCCCTCGTTGCCAAGAAGATCAATGGAATATTGGGCTGTATTAGTAGGAGCATTGCCAGCAGATCAAGGGAAATGATTATTCCCCTCTATTCGGCATTGGTGAGGCCACACCTGGAGTATTGCGTCCAGTTTTGGTTCCCCCACTACAGAAGGGATGTGGACAAATTGGAGAGAGTCCAGTGGAGGGCAATGAAAATGATTAGGAGGGTGGGGCATGTGACTTACGAGGAGAGGCTGAGGGAACTGGGCTTATTTAGTCTGCAGAAGAGAAGAGTGAGGGGGTATTTGATAGCAGCCTTCAACTACCTGAAGAGCAGTTCCAAGGAAGATGGAGCTAAGCTGTTCTCAGTGGTAGCAGATGACAGAACAAGAAGTAATGGTCTCAAGTTGCAGTAGGGGAGGTCAAGATTGGATATTAGGAAACACTATTTTACTAGGAGGGTGGTGAAGCACTGGAATGGGTTACCTAGGGAGGTGATGGAATCTCCATCCTTAAAGGTTTTTAAGGCCCGGCTTGACAAAGCCTTGGCTGGGATGATTTAGTTGGGGTTGGTCCTGCTTTGAGGTCTCTTCCAACCCTAATATTCTATGATTAGCTAAAACTATACAAATAATAAAACAAACCTCCAATCCTGGCATGCACATGCTTAACATGCATGTGAATTGTTCCATTGATGTTATTCATGTTAAGCATGTGCATCAAAATTTGCAGGCTCAGCACCTTCAGTAGTACAAATTATGTAAAAACCAATTGCTTCTTTATAACATAGTTTGACTGTTCCTGGCTATAGTATAAAGGAACAATTGGTTTTTATAACATTTATACTATTGTAGGCACTGAGCCTGCAAACTTTGATGTACATGCTTACGTTAATAGAACAATGCACATGCATATTAACCACATATATTTCTGGATTGTAGCATACACACAATATGCGCACCGTAGCACAGGTATAAATAGCTGTATAGAAGGAGAGGCACTGTTTAGGTGAATAGAGTAAAGACATGCCTGAACCTTGCGGCTATGTACTCTATATGGCTCTCTACTCACCCAAGCAGTGCCTCCCCATCTGCACTGCTATTTTTAGCAATGTAGTGTCCCACAGCTACCTCCCTGCTGCTGGAGCCTTTCCTTGCTGCAGAGGCCTGTTGGAGCTTTTCCTCACTACTTCCCCCATCCCAGAACCTTTCACTGACACATGTAGCTGTGTGGATGCTGCCTGCTTGTCACTGCAACGTATAAACTACACCGGGCTGAAAGTGAGCAGGTACGGGCCGGTACTCCGTACCGGTAAGAACCAGCACCGACCCATACCCAGCCCATTAAAGCACTGCCATGGCAGCACTTTGATGTCCCTGCCTCTTTTTCCTCCCCTGTCGAGGGCCCTGCCGGTAGGGTCCGTACTGGCAGGGCCGCCGCCGAGGCAGGGGGGGTAAGGGTCAGCAACGTTAAAGCACTGCCGTGGCAAAGGACCCTGCAGCGCTTTAACATCCCTGCCCGTTTTGCTGCCCCCCTTTCCCTGGCTGCTGACGGGCGTCTGGAGCTCCAGGCCCTTTAAATCAACACGGGATCCCTGCGGGGGATGCTGCCCCCCCCAGCCCTGCCCCTTCTGCACGAGGCCCTGCCCCTCCTGGGGGCCAGAGCCACCCCTGCCCCGTACCTGTAAGTGTCCTCAGTTACTTTCACCCCTGAACTACACATACCCTGCACACTATTGCAAGAGGTGTGCGGTGTAGTGTAGCCTTAGACTGTAAGTGCTCCTCCGCTAGGCAGCTGTTATTTGTCTGACACAGTTCTCCTAATGGTGTAATGCCATGTTCAACTATGACACTATATGAGCAATAATGATGTGTCATTGTGAATCACTTGAGTTCACAGCTGGCCCTTTACACGGTACAAAGAGCCATGTATGCAGTCTGCAAAACAAAACTAAATTAATTTGCTTATCACAACAACTAGGTGAACCACAGAAGCAAACTGAACTGAGCAACAAAATAAACAAAAATTAGCAACAGCATGCCCCTTCCTAGAGCAATGCCCTGCTGCTGCAGGGAGACAGATGGGTCCACATTCTTATTCTATATTCTCTCTACCAAAAAAGTTAGTTATGTCATCAGTATAATAAACGGGACCTTCTATAGCAACTGCTCTGCCACTGCTGTTTGTCTTTGCTCCTTTGTGTGCAGAGTCTGATTGGAGGCACTCATTTGTGCAAACACTGGCATGGAGGAGACAAAAAAGGAAGGAAGCCAGCAGCACTGAATCAAGAGCAGGAGAATAGTGAGATGATTGTTATTTCCACATTTGGCCCGGCCTGTATCACAGATACGCAGCCTATTACCCCTGCATCTTGCTCTTAAACTGAAGCAGATGGAAAAAATCTACCTAGACACATTCATTTTGGTTCATCGACTCCCTTTTTCATTTTGTGCCTCTTCTTGCTTGCTGGGGCTCACATTCTCCCTCTCACACCTGTAAGTGCCTCGACAGAGCTTTTTGTAAACAAAGCAATATTTACTAATTTCAATAATTTGGGAGTTATATTACTAAAAATTAGATGTCTCTTTGCAAATATTAAATAGACCTCATCACTGTCCTGTGATGTTGGTAAGCCCCATTTTACACTGAGACACACATTATCCCCATTTTACACTGAGACACACATAGGTGACATGATTGACCCAAGGCCAAAAATTAATCAATAGCAGAACAAATCATGAGAGTCTGTCTCAGAGACCCGTTCTTGATGAATTAGGATAGGCTAACTGAATATTTTTCTCTTTCTCTACAAAATAAAGCTGTATACAGTTAGTAAGGGAAAGTCATTTTTCCTTGGGCAGTCTAAGAAAACTTAAAAATGGGAAAGCTGTGGACTGTTAGCTAGATGTCCATACCAGTGCTACCAGCTCTGCCACTAATTTGCTGTGTGGCCTCGAGTGATGAAATAGGAATTATCTGTAATATTTTTATGAAGCCAATGTGTGCTTCAGTTTCCCTCTGTGCTTTGCATTGCTACCCAGTGGGGGGCAAAAGGGTTAAGTTTGCTTTTGGGGCAGAACAGGAGACATGAGGTGTGTGTGTCACTATCATGACTATGGCTATGATTTAGTCACGGGTATGTTTAGTAAAAGTCATGGAGAGGTCACTGGCAATAAACAAAAATTCATGCCTGTGACCTGTCCATGACTTGTACTATACATATCCCTGACTAAATCATAGCTGGAGGGGGGCAGGGGAGGGCTGCTCTAGGGGGCAGAGGTCCACTGGTGTGGGGCAGGGCAGGGGCCAGGAGCACTAGCTGCTGGGAGCCACTGAGCAGCGGCTGCTTCAGCCGCCCCCAGGGCTGCCCACCCGCCTCGGCTCCAGCTGCTGGAGGCCACAGAGCTTCAGCTGTTCCCACCTCCCCCGAGACCGCTGCTTAGGCAGTCCCCGGGGCCAGCCATGCTGGCCGCTGCTCAGTGGTCCCTGGAGCCAGCTGCTTGGGGCTGCCCAAGCAGAGGCTGGTGCAGCTGGCCCTGGGGCCACTCCAGCAGTGCCAGTGAGGCTGGCTGCAGGGCCGCCCGAGCAGATGGCTGTGGAGCTACTCAAGTCAGCTGCTTGGGTAGCCCTTGGGTCAGCCACACTGGCCGCTGCAGAAGTCACAGAGCTCTCGGAAAGTCACGGAATCCATGATTTCCATGACCTCCGGGACAGACACAGAGCCCTAAACATAACCCATCTGGGTCTATAGGAGCAGCTAACAAGGCCAATAAAATCAAGGTGGACCTTCTTGTCAACTGTTGGAAATGGGCGAAGTAATTTTCCCTCTCTTGATATTCACCCCTTCTTGTCAACTGTTGAAAATAGGCCACTTCCACCTTAACTGTATTGGCCTCGTTAGCACTGAACCCCCACTTGGTAAGGCAACTCCCATCTTTTCATGTGCTGTAATATTTATGCTGCTTACTGTATTTTTCACTCCATGCATCTGATGAAGTGGGTTTTAGCCCAGAAAAGCTTATGCCCAAATACATTTGTTAATCTCTAAGGTGCCACAAGGACTCCTTGTTGTTTTTGCTGATACAGACTAACACGGCTACCACTCTGAAACCTAATCTCCTTAGACTCTTTAAAAAATCCATTATGTGCTATATGCATTTTTAGACTCCTAAATACATTTGGAAATCTGGTTCTTAGTGCATATCTGTAAAAATTAGAACACGAATATTTACTTATCTTTGCAAAGTCCTATTCAATCTGAGGATGAAAAGTGCCCATATATAAGTTTTATTGTAAAAAATCACCAGCCAGCCAGATAAAGCAGTGGATTAGTCCATCAGGGAATTGTGAGCCTTCATAAAAGCCACTTGGAAAGGTTGCTAAATTATTTATTGGAAATAGACTCAAATACATTTAGGTTAGGATTGTTATGGGTGTCTCAGGTGTTCGACTCCCATTGGCTTTCCGTTGAAAATCACAGCCTTAATTAGCATGAGACTTCCAGGCCTAAAACACAAAGGACGCTTCATTTTCACTGTCATGGATTTTCTTTTAATTCACAAGGCACTCGGGGGGATGACCCAGGTCATTATAAACCAGTTAGCCTGATATCAATCTTGGGCAAAACAAATGAAAGGTGGTATGGGATTCAACCAATAAAGAATTGAAGTATGGGGATATCATTAATGCCAGCCAGCACTATTTTATGGAATATAGCTCTTGTCAAACCCTGCTTTCATTTTTTGACAAGATTACAAGGTTGGTTGATAATGGCAGCTGCATAGATGTAAGGCATTTGGTAAGGAGTAGATCTGAAGCCTTAGACTTTTGTAAGGCAATTGACTTGGCACTGCATGACATTATGATTAAAATATTAGCACTATACAATATTAATAAAGCATATGTTAAATGGATTAAGAACTGGCTAACTGACAGAACTCAAAAAATAATTGTCAGTTAGGAATCCTCTTGGAATAGAGGTGTTTCTAGTGAGGTCCCTAAGGGATCTCTTCTAGGCCTGATGTATTCAATAATTTTTATAAATGATTTGGAAGTAAATATAAAATCATTGCTCATAAATCATATGGATGGCACAAATTGGGTGGAGTGACAAATAATAGTAACAGAGCAACCATACAGAGCAATCTGGATTGCTTGGTAAATTCAGCCCTTTCAAACAAAATGCATTTTAATACAGCCAAAAGCAAGGTCATTTTACATACTATATTTTAATATAATAAAAGTCAAAATAAAATTAATCTAAATGATAAATTAAAATGATATGTTTTTACCTCATGGAAATGACAGGTTTTAATGTTCCCAAATTGATTAAAAAAAATTCATTTCACAGAAATTTCACCTCTTCAGTCCAGATCCATAATCCCAGCCTTAATTCTTGATTTCAATGGAAATTAGGATCTTAAATACCTGTGTGGATCTGGGCCTGTGGGATGCAATTCAGAATGGTTTCCCTCCCTAAATGTTGGGCTTTTCCCACAGGATGAATCATAGAATATCAGGGTTGGAAGGGACCTCAGGAGGTCATTGAGTCCAACCCCCTGCTCAAAGCAGGACCAATTCCCCAACTAAATCATCCTAGCCAAGGCTTTGTCAAGCCTGACCTTAAAAACCTCTAAGGAAGGAGATTCCACCACCTCCCTAGGTAACCCATTCCAGTGCTTCACCACCCTCCTAGTGAAAAAGTTTTTCCTAAAATCCAACCTAAACCTCCCCCACTGCAACTTAAGACTATTACTTCTTGTTTTATCATCTGCTACCACTGAGAACAGTCTAGATCTATCCTCTTTGGAACCCTCTTTCAGGTAGTTGAAAGCAGCTATCAAATCCCCCCTCATTCTTCTCTTCTGCAGACTAAACAATCCCAGTTCCCTCAGCCTCTCCTCATAAGTCATGTGCTCCAGACCCCTAATCATTTTTGTTGCCCTCCGCTGGACTCTTCCCAATTTTTCCACATCCTTCTTGTAGTGTGGGGCCCAAAACTGGACACAGTGCTCCAGATGAGGCCTCACCAATGTCGAATAGAGGGGAATGATCATGTCCCTCTATCTGCTGGTAATGCCCCTACTTATGCAGCCCAAAATGCCGTTAGCCTTCTTGGCAACAAGGGCACACTGTTGACTCATATCCAGCTTCTCATCCACTGTAACCTCTACGTCCTTTTCTGCAGAACTGCTTCCTAGCCATTCAGTCCCTAGTCTGTAACAGTGAATGGAATTCTTCTGTCCTAAGTGCAGGACTATGCACTTGTCCTTATTGAACCTCATCAGGTTTCTTTTGGCCCAATTCCAGTTTCCCACCAGCTCTGGACATAATAATACAGACTAAAATTCTGGGACAAGAAAATGGACTTGGGATATCTTCCTTGGTAATTCCCAATAGTTCAACTATATTGAGAGAAAGAAATAGGCTCTATAAGATACTAAGGCCTTGGCTACACTTACCAGCTAGTTCGACGGCTGGAAATCGAAGTTCTGGGTTCGACTTATCGCGTCCAGTCTGGACGCGATAAGTCGAACCCGGAAGTGCTTGCCGTCGACTGCGGTACTCCAGCTCGGCGAGAGGAGTACCGCGGAGTCGACGGGGGAGCCTGCCTGCCGCGTGTGGACCAAGGTAAGTTCGAACTAAGGTACTTCGACTTCAGCTACGTTATTCACGTAGCTGAAGTTGCGTACCTTAGTTCGAATTGGGGGGGGTAGTGTAGACCAAGCCTAAGTAATGATACTCAAGAGATTTCTCTCATGCAAGATTTGACTATCATCTCATTCTTAAATGAGACAGAGAAACAATTCTTTTTGGGGGAAAAAATGTGTATAGCAAACCATAGTATGCTGGAAAAAAATGTGTTCTCTCCATCTGGATTAAACATAGCCAAACAATAAAATGCAATGAGTAAATTCAGAGAGGTTTTCACATTATTTGAAAGATAAGAAGATGGATCTCAATAGGATTTGGTTCTTGTTTCTTGTGTTAGGAGTAATATAATGAATTATTTTGTTAAAACATTTTCTCTTTAGTGATTTGGGGTCAAATCCTGTACTCAGTGTTGCTCACACACTTCCTACTGAAGTCATCTGGAGAAGCATTAGGGCTGTCAAGCGATTAAAAAATTAATTGTGATTAATCGCACTGCTAAACAATAATAGCATACTATTTATTTAAATATTTGTGGATTTTAGAGCCTTCAAGTTCACTCAGTCCTACTTCTTGTTCAGCCAATCGCTCAGACAAACAAGTTTGTTTACATTTGCAGGAGATAGTGCTGCCCGCTTCTTGTTTACTGTGTCACCTGAAAGTGAGACCAGGTGTTCTCATGGCACTGTTGTAGCCGGCATCGCAAGATATTTACGTGTCAGATGCACTAAAGATTCATATGTGCCTTCATGCTTCAACTACTATTCCAGGGGACATGCGTCCAAGCTGATGACGGGTTCTGCTCGATAACAGTCCAAAGCAGTGTGGACCAACGCATCTTCATTTTCATGATCAGAGTCAGATGCCACCAGCAGAAGGTGGATTTTCTTTTTTGGTGGTTCTGCTTTTTTAAGACTTCTGAAAACATGCTGCACAGCTCATCTCTCTCAGATTTTGAAAGGCACTTCAGATTCTTAAACCTTGGGTCGAGTGCTGTAGCTATCTTTAGAAAACTCACATTGGTACCTTCTTTGTGTTTTGTCAAATCTGCAGTGAAAGTGTTCTTAAAGTGAACAACATGTGCTGGGTCATCATCCGAGACTGCTATAATATGAAATATATAGCAGAATGCAGGTAAAACAGCAGGAGACATGCAATTCTCCCCCAAGGAGTTCAGTCAAAAATTTAATTTAACACTTTTTTTTTAACGAACATCAGCAGCATGGAAGCATGTCCTCAGGAATGGTGGCCGAAGCATGAAGGGACATATGAATGTCTAGCAAATCTGGCATGTAAATATTTTGCAATGCCAGCTACAAAAGTGCCATGCAAATGCCTGTTCTCAGTTTCAGGTGAGATTGTAAATAAGAAGCGGGCAGCATTATCTCCTGTCACTGTAAACAAACTTGTTTGTCTTTGCAATTGGCTGAACAAGAAGTAGGACTGAGTGGACTCGTAGGCTCTGAAGTTTTCCATTGTCTTGTTTATGAGTGCAGTTCTGTAACCAAAAAAATCTACATTTGTAATTTGCACTTTCACGACATTGAGATTGCACTACAGTACTCATATGTGCGAGGTGAATTGAAAAATACTATTTCTTTTATCATTTTTACAGTGCAAATATTTGTAATAAAAATAACAGACGCTGATTTCAATTAGAACACAGAATATGAAAATATAGAAAAATATCCAAAATATTTAATACATTTCAATTGATATTCTATTGTTTAACAGTGCGATTAAAAGTGTGATTAATCGCAATTAATTTTTTGAATTAACTGCGATTGACAGCCCTAAGTAGCATCTATGTATCAAAGGAGATAATTTAACCCCTGACTTGTAACACTGTTGTGCATGTGCTGTCCCTAAGCATCTCACATTCTTTTCCCGCCTGTCTTTATACATGTCATATGGAGGGAATCTTTGTGCTTGTGAAAATGAAGAACTGGAAGAACTCACTAGAGAAAGGAAGTAAATCTTGCTATATGCAAAAATAGCCACATGTTTGGGAATAGTGGTGAGTAGGTGATCACAATTTGACATATGCTACTATCATTGGACAGCATATCTCACACTCAGTCAATCCAGTGCATAACTAGGACACAGGGAGTAGGTTTTTATTTTTCCAGAGCTGCATGGACTCCCTAATCACTGCAAGCTAAAGCTTGCATGTGGTGGCCACAGAAACACTGTCTTCCTGGGTGGCTAGAAATGCTTTTCTCCTTGTGGATAATATTCTCTTGGAGATGTTGCATGCAGGCCATTAGCTAGGCCTCCAGCCCTATGATAAGACTCTTCCTAGTAAACTGGATGGGAGATTCTCACACCATATTTATCCTTGCCACTTCTTTTACTTATGCACTTAACTCAGCAGAGGTTAGGATTTAGCCAATAATATGAACAGGCATTCTGCAGACTCCCACACGCAGCAGCAACCAAACTTCAGTCCAGGTTGCCAGAGGAAAAAAGGTTGTTTAGTTAACCCATTGTGGTCAAACAAGAGGTTTTCTGTCACTGCTTGTCTGCAATATTTTTATTAATAAATAAGAATACTTTCTTTTAATATGTAGCTTTATTGTTTTTAATATATGTGTCCTACTCTTAGCATAGGCATGTAATTCCTCTTCCTATGCGTTGGAGAAAAGAGCTCATTAAAGGGAGCACCGACCCCTCCATTGGACCCTTACCAGAAGAGATATCAGTATTTACCTTCTCAGTCTTGGTGGAATGCACCTTTCTTTTTCACATTTCTCCTAGCAACAAATGCAATGGTTCTCTACATACATTTGCAAGGTTATTTATATTTCTTCTTTTCTTCTGGTAATCAGTTCATGAATAAATGGAGAGAATGGGTGCTGGGGAAAGCTTTAAGAAAATTGATTATTTAAAAATATATTCAGTGGCTCCAGAAGCAGTGGAAAATGACGGATTTATGAAGCAGTGAAAGTAGGATACATTCAGGAATAAAACCCTAGTTAAAGATTTCCTGAATTGCTATTGAAATGAGAGCACATGGTACAGTGGGAACAAGAATGCATAAAGACATCATTCATTACAATCTTCTCAATAATATATTTAAATAGGACTCTCCCTTCCACCTGCAGCATTCTCAGTAGAAAATACTGCACTATCTAAAATCTCCTGGTTTCCTTTAGCCATGGGACTTTAAAATGATTCTGCCACCAGAGGAGCATGTAATGTGCTAGTCAAAGTGTTAACTCTTCTTGGTTGATTTGAAATTCATGAATTAATTTTATGACACACACAAAAAATCTCAAGCTATTTATGGTTAAAGTTGCATTTCCACAGAGGACAATTATTAAGTTATCTAGGGAAAACAGCATTTTTGTCTCTGTCCCCAGCTTTTATTACAAGAGAGCTCTCTCTCACGTTAAATAATCTGTGCACACTGGTAAACATAGCTGGATAGCTTTACTGTTACATATAGCACTCAAAGCATGTCTTTGCTTTGTGTATTTTCACTTTAAAATTCTGTGAAATTATCTGGGAGGGGGGGAAGAGCCCTTTCCGTCCTTTATTTGGACCTTTTCAAAGAACGAAGGTTCCATTAAAACCCTCTTTGATTTTTCTTTCCCACAGAACTGCATTAAACAGCGCTAAAGCAATTAGACTGTCCTACTGAGTGGTGTCTCCTCCAGTTTGCAAACAGCTCAGAAAGGTTACCACATTTGCATAATATCCATACACTGCAGTAACCTTTCCAGATCAATCAGTGACTCCTGGCGTATTCTGTTTTTGTTTGCTGTGTTTTGGAAAGGTTCCATATACGTATATAGCAAGCAGGACACAGAAATGCGGGATTAAGTTCTGGAAACACAGGAACTCCAGTGGAAGGAAGCCCCTCACGTTGTATTAGATGAGATATTTTCCATCATATTATTATGGCACTGGAGTATTGTTAGACATGTTCAAAAAATAAATATAACCCCCTTATTTTATACTTAGTTCATAAAGCTGCAGCCCTTTTACCTCCCTTAGATTATGCTGGTCCCTTCAGATCTCTGTGAGTGACTAACCACCTTCCAGAATAATTGTGCCCAGACAATGGTATCTTTGGAATGTGCTGTATTTTACCATCCAAAGGTGGAGCTGCAGTATTCATAAAAGAATTATTCTGACCATTCCCTGTGATCATGATTCTGCCTCTTCCCCCCAGGCACCAACAGAAACAAATTGGAGGGAAAGAAAATTCAGCTACTAAAAAATCTGCTAAATGCTTAGAATTTTGTGTACATTTATCTTCCCTCTCCCACTCTCCTCGGTCCTCTGCTTGTTGTCAAGGTAAGAGGACAACTTCCCTCTGGCAACTGCAGTGCTGATCTCCCTAATTTCTCTAAAGACATTACAACAGAGCAGCTGACTCTCTCCTGCTGGCCCCCAAGAACAAGCAGCATCACTTCTGCAAAACTCACATTGCTTGCAATAAATGATTGTTACAAACAGACATCAAAAATAAGCAAAAGGCCATTTTGAAAGGCAGAGATGGGTTAATGCACCTCACAGTAATTCAGGGTAAGAAAAAAACAACAACACCTGACTAACCGCCCTTACTGAATTATAAAGCATTGCTCTGGAAGTTCATGTTGTTCATGTTTATCCAGATGAGCTTGCATTTTTATTGAACAAAGCCTGCCAGGGATAGCTGAAATGCCCCACACTAAAGTATTTGGAAAATTGAATTAAACTGTTGACTCTCCTTTTTAATCTGATCAAAGGGACTTAATTAGTTATTGTTGCATTAAGCAATGATGAGCAAGTGAGGGGGAATATTCACACTGCATAACAAATTCAGGCACTCTATTAGATTATGCAATTTCAACAAATGGGATTCAAATCGGATTTGTGGACACCATCTTCATAATCAAGCACTGGTGATAAAGACTGGCTGGCTAAATGCACGGAAAACTCAATTAGTGGCAGTGCTGCAGTATCACTCAAAAAGCAACTTGCTAACTATTGACCTCTTCTGATCACTAGAGGCAAACATTTCTTCCATGGCATATTTTAAGCACCACCTCATAGTTTACAGTTTTATGGCAACTGCTTTCTCTAATGACTCCCCAAGTCTCAGCTCTCCAGACTACAGCATGTGTAGAATGTGACTGTCCACCCCTCATTTATATAAATAAGCACAGCCAAATGCACTTTAATACAGCCATCTGCAAGGTCATAAATGGGGTTGTTCTGGGGCATAATCCAGACCAGTGGGGGGTTGTGTCTCCACATGCCCTGCAACTCTGGATGCCTTAATGCTCTCCTGTGGTAGCTCCCTTGTCTGGGAGTCTACAAGCATGCACTGAGTGTCTGTGTGGTAAGCAGTCCTGGACCAGCAACTCTGACTCCAGCAGCCCAATTGTTATACCACAGCCACACTCTGGTCTCCGCCAGCCTTGGTCATTACTAGCTAATGACCCCAACACACTCCCGTCTCGAATTTCCCCTGAGCTGTCTGCTCTAAAATGTCTAGCCCTCTCCTGGACCACTCAGAGAAATAATGAGGTTTGTTTGCTCCTCTAAAGAGATAACACCCAGCATCTCAATCCAAATACACCACTGAGTCAGTTTAGATTAAAATAAAACAAGTTTATTAACAACAGTACTTAGGTTAAGTGATGCCAAGTAAAAGAAATAGAGGTAGAGATGCTTACAAGCAAATAAACCTGAAAAACACTTTCTAGATACTAAGACTTAACAAAACTACAGTATTGGTTCAAGGTAAGATTCCTACTAAACTTCCTTCCAGCAAGATGACTGACCATCTCCTTGGTCAGAATCTCCCACAAAGTCCAAAGTGCTCAGTTCCTTTTTCTTCTTAGGTAAAAGATAACTTGGGGTTCTTTGCCCCTCTCTTTTATAATCCAGTGAACATCTGAAATGGATTCTTCTGAAGGTTATCCCCCAATATAAAGTTTATTCAAGCTATGAGGAAAGAAACAGAGACTTGTGCTGAAGCAAGTTCCATGCTGGTTTCTTCCCCCCACTGGGGTTTGCTAAAATGCAAGTTCCTGCCTTCTCCAATACAAATGAATGGCTACTTGCCATGTGATTACTAATTGACTCTGATGACACCTGGCTGGAGGCATCAGCTTATCCTTTTGGAGAAAATGTTTATCCACTCCCCAGATGTGTTTGGTAGACACATTTTAGTTTCACATTTCCTTCATAGTTGTGTGGCCCCTTGGGTGTTTACTGTACATACACCACACAATAATATTCATGATAAATGATTATTTCCAACGATACCTTACATGATGCATATCAGATATAGTTTATAATTGGGGTACACTGAACGGGTTAGGGCAGCTGAAACTCAGGACCAGATACCAGTGAGCCCCTTGCCCTCTTGCACTGGGATGCTGTTAGGGTCACGCATACACCTAGGAACAAAGAATACCCAGAGAGTGGGGGACAGTATCCTGGACAGTTGCGAGTCTGAAAATGATTTAAGGGTCATAGGAAATGTTTGCACAGTGAGCAGCAGTGAGTCTCAGAGCCTAGGGTTGACAGACTCAGGCTCACAGGGCTCATGCTATGGCACTAAAAATAACTGTTTAGAACTTGGGCTCTGAAGCCTAGTGAGTGGGTTGGGCTCCAGCCGGAGCTGCAGTGTCTGTAGGTATTGTAAGGCCGCTCTCCAAACCTTCCAGGAGAGAAAGAAACAAACTTGTTGTGGTGGATTCTGCCAAAGGTCTATCTAATACAGAAGCTGAAACTGTGGCTACTGCGCTATTTACCATTTTTAGCAGAATAAATCTGGTCAGACCATGGTGCAAATTTCATGTCTCTAGTTTTCAAAAAGTCATGGGCATCATGTGGCGTGAGGGACATAAAGGCCATCTCCTATCATCCAGAAACTAATGATCTATTAGAAAGATTCACTGGGCCATTGTAGGCTATGCTGATATGATACCAGGTGAGAGAATGACTGGGATGTGTTGTTCCCTTATTTTTTATTCATGTGGAGAAGGGTACCTCAAGAGTCTATGAGGTTCACCCCTTTTGATCTCCTTTACAGGAAACAAGTGAAGGGACTCCTGGTTTTAATTTGATGCTCTTGGGAGGGAAGTACAGAAGAGACAGGACAGCCAGTAGGGGAATATGTCACTCAATTTAAAGAGGATTCAAAGACTTAGCACATCAGAACCTTGAAAGGAGTCAGGTATCCCAGAAAGCTTGGTATGAGAGGCATGCTGAAGAAAGGCCTTTGGAAACAGGTGATTTGGTGTTAGTGTTGATTCCAGTGAGGAAGAACAAAATTCAAGGTTGTTGTGAAGGACCATTTGAGGTAGTAGAGAGAGTGAATGAAGTCATTTATGATGTAAGGAAACCCCCTAGCAGGGGAGCAGTGCAATGTCAATAGATTGAAAGCTTACCACAAAAGGGAGGTGGTAGTGAATATGATTTGTTGTTCTGACGAGGGAACAAGTAATGCCTCTTTCATTGATTTGGTCAGGGAGAATAAGCAAGAGTCTTCTCAGGAGAGCATTGAGATTTGGGAGGGTTTGAACCCAACCTAAAAGCAGGAGATGTTGGCTTTTTGAAACACCACAGGCAGGTTTTTCTAACCAGCTGGTTTAACTGACAAGACTGTGCATTCCATTGAAACTACAGCACCTATCCTGCTCCTATCAGAGGACAGGATTATAAAGGGAAATGCAGAAACAGATTCAAGAGGAAGTGGAAAGCATGCTGGATATGACACTGATTACTAAATCAAAAAGCTCCTGGGTGTCTCCTATTGTGATGGTACCTAAAGGGATAAAACCTTGAAGTTTAGTTTTGTGTGGACTTTAAATGCTATCACCCAACCTAACCCTTACCCCACACCCTAGATAGAGGACTTACTGGATCTATTGGGGGGTGCAAAATTCATAAGCATTCTGGATTTAACTTGTGGGTATCGGCACATTACCTTAGAGGTTGATGCCCAGGAAAAATCAGTTTTTATAGTGAAATCTGGCCTGTATGAGTTTATTGACAGGCCCTTGTGTCTCTGTTTCCTCTGAAAGTCCATCTGCCAAGCTGTTCCCAGTGGTGGGAGAGAGGTATTACTTCCTGCTAAGTCATGGGAGGGCAATGTTCCTCTATCAGATGTGTTTAAATGGTGGAGACAGTAATGGTCCAGCCCTCACCCTACCTCTCTCCACACCTTTCATGGTGTGTATCTAGTACCCACCATGTCTCTGGGAGGGAGAAAGGACAATATTCCCCATTGGGATTCTGGCCAGCTCCTTTGCAAAGGTGTGGGTAGCATGGTGGGAGACGTACTTCTTGTTCACTTCTGACCCCAAGTATGTTGTTGCTTCCATTGTTCATGTGATGGTCAATGACAATAGAAAACAGGAGATAAGATTGTGGTTTATAATTCTCCATTCTTTTCTGGGAATTATCTTGAAATTCCTAGTCAGTCTTCAATATCAGTGGCAGGTGGGTGCTGCAAGCCTGCATCTTTAACAAGTTTTGAAAACAAATGGGTGAGGAATGATATTCCTCTGACTCATTTTTCTGTGCTGTGTCAAACCTTTTTAGTTAAGAGTAGAGATGGGCTAATCTAAAAATAGACTATCACCCTGTTGTGCAGTATTGTCAGTCGAAGCTGCAGTACCATTAAAATATCATTTTTTTCTGCATTGAGTTTTTAGGTATATCTATCTATCCATCTCTCTTATGGGTTTATTCCTCTATCACTGAGCGCTTTCCAGGTAAAATCAATAGCAATAGCGAAGTCCGTAGGAGACTTCATGGAGTCTCTGACTCCTCTTTCTTTCTGAGGAAAAAACTCTCCTTGGGGTGGAATCTGAGGTTTTAGTTTGCTTGGTAAGGGTGTAATTGGTAGAATGGGATCCAGTTCTGTGTGCATTGTCCCAGAGGAGTACAGCTGTCTCTGTGGTCATAGATTGAAGGACAGTTATGCAATTAAGTGGGTGTATCCATGTGGAGGAAGAATAGTCCAAGCTAGCAGAAGACTCAGGAGACCCAAGTTCAATTATGCACTTTACCACAGACTTCCTCTGTGACCTTGGGCAAATGTTGATAAACGCAAAGTAACGCACATTGGAAAACACAATCCCAGCTATACACACAAACTGATTGGATTTAAATTAGCTCTCACCACTCAAGAAAGAGATCTGGGAGTGATTGTGGATAGGTCTCTGAAAAATCCGCTTAATGTGCAGAGGCAGTCAAAAAAGCTAACAGAATGTTAGGAACTATTAGGAAAGTGATAGATAAGACAGAAAATATCATAATTCCACTATATAAATCCATGGTGTGCCCACACCTTGAATACTGCATGCAGTTCTGGTCATCTCATCTCAAAAAAAGATATATTAGAATTGGAAGAGGTACAGAGAAGGGCAACAAAAATGATTACTGGTATGGAACAGCTTCCATATGAGGAGAGATTAAAAAGACTGGGACTGTTCAGCTTGGAAAATAGACAGCGGAAAGAGAACATAATAGAGGTCTATAAAATCATGACTGCTGTGGAGAAAGTGAATAAGGAAGTGTTGTTTACTCTGTCACATAACACAAGAACCAAGATTAAACCAGCAGGTTTAAAATATGCATAAGGCAGTACTTCAGAAAATGTACTGTTATAATATCCCCTTGTTGACAGGGGATGTTGTGAAGGCCACAAGTATAAATGGGTTCAAAGAAGAATTAGATAAATTCATGGGGATACGTCCATCAGTGATTATTAGCCAAGATGGTCAGGGAGGCAACCCCATGCTCTGGGTGGCTCTAAGCTCTGATTGTCATTAGCTGGGAGTGGACAACAGGGAATGGATCACTCAATGATTGCTTGTTCTGTATATTCCCTCTGAAGCATCTGGCATTGGCCACTGTCAGAGGACAGCAACAAAGAGTCTGACGAAGTTGGCATTCACCCACGAAAGCTTATGCTCCAATACATCTGTTAGTCTATAAGTGCCACAGGACTCTTTGTTGCTTTTTACAGATCCAGACTAACACGGCTACCCCTCTGATACTTGTCAGAGGACAGGATACTGAGCTAGATGGACCATTGATCTCACCCAGCATGGCCATTCTCATGTTCTTATTTGATCCCTCAGTTCCCCATCTGTACAATGGGGATAATAGCAGCTCAGATAGTACGGTGATGGGAGCCATATGAATACCTTATGTATATAAAGGTATCTAGCACTGGACTCAGATCTGATCAGAAGTGGCACTGAGATGTGAGTGTGGGTGCATGTCGTGGACCCTCAGAAGAGTAGGGCCCTACCAGTGTACTCAACTCTACAGCTAGCCAAGCATGTTTGATTTTCGTTGCTTAGCTTTTGTCATGTTCATGATCGGTGACCAACAGCCTTTTCCTAGCTGTATTACACACAGTGTAAGTCCACCTTTCACATTACATCCTCATAATGTTCTCCAGTCCTTAATTTTGTTACCCTCGGGATATGGGTAATTTTCTGACCTTTGCAATAATATCAGTTCACTGAATAGTGGTAGGAGCTAATTTGTCTTGGCAGAACCTTCTCAAACATGTTGAGTTCTACTACTACAATCTATACTTATGCTAGACCCTAGCTTGTTCTGAATCCATGTAACCTGTCTTCGATGATCCTTTCCCCTGGACTGCCATCATCCTTTTCCTACATCTGTACTGCCTTTACCCATGTCTTAGCAGATAATGACCTCTGTCTCACACTCATTCTTTCCTTAGCATAATAAGGATCTGTCACACCAGGTCTGAGAGCTCTGGTTATGTGCAATCTGCTGCACATTGTGTCTGGGACATGAAAAATTCATATAAAGTTTATAGACCACAGAAGCGCTTTTCATGCTGCCCACTTGAAACAGATCTTTTTATTGCATCTTTTAACCCTTTAAACTGCAGGGGATGGTATTGTCATTCTCCAAAAGCACTTTATAAAGGATGCTTCAGCATGAAAGGTGCTATATTACTTAAGATTAGTATATGAAACCAAACGGAAGGATGGTCCAGTGTTTTGGGGACTAGTCTGGGGTTTAGGTGACTGAGGTTCAATTCCTTGCTCTAACTCAGATGTCCCTCGGTCAAGTCACATAGCCCCTCAGTTCTTCTTTTGTAAAATGGGGATAATAACACTTCCCCACCTCATAGGGGTGTTGTAAAGATAAATACATTATGAAGTCCTCAGATTCTGCTGTGATGGGGGCAATAGAAAGACCTAAAGTAGAGTTGGAAGTCCTGTGGCTGGAAGCCCTAGAGGGGAGGAAGCTCACTATTACCATCTGTTGGTGAAGAGGAGGAAAAAGCAGGCAGAAGCTCTGCAGGGAAGGAGCTCTCTGCCAGCATCCATTGATGAACAGGGGAAGTACAGCTCCACAGAAAACTTCATTTGCATAAGCTTTCCAGAAATCCTCCAGGTGACACTGTGCGCTAACTCTGAATTTGTAGGGTAATGGGATTGAACTGAGGGGGTGGGGAGGAGCTCCCACTTTGTGACAAAGACTGCTTAAGGGTCCTATATGGCACTGATCTCCCTTCACTGAAAAATTCATGACAAGAAGCAGCAGGATTTGGGTCTAATTAGGTGGGCAAGATGCTGGGTAGATGCTAGGGTGAGGGAAGTTCTCCCCTACAAAGAGGATCTGCAGATCATCCAACGGCTGGACTACCCCATTCATATAGTCCTCGCACTCTCTGACCTCAAAATCACCGACCTCATCTTCTGTGCTCCTCCCGTGCAATGTTACACTGGAGGATTGCATCCCATTTCTGTTCTCGCTCAGATACTCGTTTTCACCACTTTCCAGTGCAAAATATTCCCATTAAAAAAGCATGTCTGTCTCTTTGGCTTGTTCCATGCTTTTCAACTGATAAAGCAATATAGAAAGCAATATAGAAAGCTTTTCAACTGACAAAGCTGAGGCAATACCATTAATATTGAGAATTCCCAATAGAATAGGAAGACACCATAGTTACAGGCCAATTAATGGAAACATGAATATTAAACTGCAGATATATGGGCAGTTGTTTCAGTACAAAATAGAGAAAACAGTATCATACTAGTAACACAAGAGTAGGACTCCTGCAATAAAAATATGTCTGGGAAAGAGGGAGATTTATTCCATTAATCTTACTCTAATTTAAGATCAAAGACAACCACTTTAAGAGGTTGGGACATTTCCCATAAAATAAATTTATGTACAAATTATAAAATATGTAGTGAATTCATAACACCATCCAGATTTATTAGGACGTGGTGGCGCTATAGTGGGTGTTGTACAGTATTCTCAATTTTTTTTAAAAAAAGCTATAGGTAGTGCCTGCTGTCCTATAACATGGTTCTGCATGGACTTGAGGCCCCCATTCAGCAAAGCACTTAAACACATGCTTATATGACAGCTTTCATCTTGGTCGACACACCAGGTATTGACACCAAGAACTCCAGAATTATAAGCGTGAGCTAAACAATGAGACTCTTTAGCTAAAGCTGTAATAGACTTGTATGTTCTGCAGATCAGGAACAGAGGGGGACCTGTAACATATTCACTAGTGGTTTAGGCTTAAATCCATTAAATTAAATGAGGCTTGAGTACATGCTTAAAGTTAAGTTTGTGCACTGCTGAATAGGATAAGCGCCCATACTTTGCTGCATTGAGGTCTAAGGGAATATCCACATAGAAAACAGCATCGGACTGAGACCAATCATTTTGTTACTTATTTTAAACATTCTCTCAGAATAAACTCTTACATAGATATTTGTAAGATAGTTCATTCATGTGCATTCCACAAATAAGCATATGCAGAGGAAATCACCTCCACATTTAACAACTGCCAGGTGTATTCCAAGTAACACCTTTGACTTCCTAGAAAATTAAAATGAAAAAAATGAAAGTTTTGTTCACTTTCTTTGCACCAATGGATCCAGCTTTTCAAATAAGCACCCCATGTGCTGAGCTCTTTTGAAACTTTATTAAGCCAAAGTTACAATAAAATGTTAACATGCTACATTGTACATTACTTATTAAGGATCGGGGTAATATTCAAAGAACCTTGCTAAAGATGCTGGCTTGTTGGCTGGGGAGCCCTCCTCCTTTGCCCGCGTTTGAAAATCTAGGGTGGAATTCTGTGCTAAGGTGATTTGAATCACCTTTGCAGCCTCTCAATCCTGCTCCAGAGTTATTGAGACATACATTGGGGCCTAAGTCTAGCAGCCTCCCAGACTCTCCAGAGCTCTGCAGGCTGTGGTCCTTCCCAACATGTTCATGTCCTTCTTGCTCCAGCACACCTGCTATGCTAAGGCTTGCAAAGTTTCCTCAGAAGGCAGTCTTCATGGTACCTATGCGAGGGGAATTCTCCAACAGCCAAATCCAGGGCATAAAGGGATGGGAGCAGAGGTGAAGAGCTCTCCCTGATGCATGAACAGGACTTGAACTCTTTAGCTAACTCTGCCTCATAGAAAGAGAGTGACGTTTGAAAAATAAACTTGCATGATCAAAATAATTGGCTGCATCTTGTCATAGCCTTGAGTGTGAGCTTCTTGGGGTGGGGACTGTCTTTTTACTGTGTCTCCATACAGTACCTAGCAATGTAGGCCTGACCCTTGATTGGGGCCCCAAGTTGCAACTGTAATACAAATTGTGAATAACAATAATAATCTCTGATGATCAGTTCTCTCTGCATCTACAGAGACTCAGAAAACTCATACGGGGGATCAGCATAGCTCTTAATTGTCCTATTTGTGTGGAACCTTTTGTGTTTTATCCCATTTGGGGGAGTATGTTCTGCCATCCAGTCATTTCCTCAGACTGTACCAACACTACTCCACCTATTCCCCTTTCGGAAACTGTGTTTATACTTCTACCTTAGCTGTGTGCAGGGCCACCTGAGCCAAGGCAGCTGGGAAAACTACACACCTGGCTCTCCCTAGGACTGCCTGGGAAACTCAGTCATCCATCTCTCCTCTGCCAGCACAGACTTCCTCCATTCACTGTCTCCTCCTTTCTGTATGCCCTGCCGTCAATGAGAGCAGTTTGCAACACCACTAGAGATACAGGACAGAGAAGGGATAAGGCAAGGATTTGCTGTTGGACATAAAGATGGAAGGTTGAATGTCTATGTCTAACAATGCAGCATATATCAGACATTTCTGAGAGGTATGAATTCTTCGGCCTAGAGTGATTTTTTAAAATTTAATATCTTGTATAGGATGTGATGTGTAGAATGTATATTTTAGGTATTGGGACACGTGAAAAGATCTGTGTTTGTCTGTCAAGGAAAGAGAAAAGCCAGGTAAAAAAGTTGGTCAGCAACCTGATCAGGTAAACAACCTAGTCAGCAGTTCAATCCGATGAACAACTTGGTCAGCAATCCAATCAGGTAACCAACTGAGTTAGCAAATTAATCTTAGGGCAGGTCTATGCTACAGAGGGGATCGGCGCTCTGAGATTGATCCACCGGTAGTCGATTTAGCGGGTCTAGTAAAGACCCACCAAATCGACTGAAGATCACTCTCCAGTCGATCCCTGTATTCTACCCCCGACGAGAAGAGTAAGGTAAGTCAACTGCAGATTTTCTCCCATCGACCCCCCTCTCTCCCCCTGCGGTGTAGACCCCTTGGTAACTCGACCTAAGGTACGTCGACTTCAGCTATGTTATTCCCGTAGCTGAAGTTGCGTAGTGTAGGTCAACTTACCGCGGTAGTGTAGACATAGCTTAGGGTTAGGCAGAAAAGTGTTTAGACAATGCATAATAATTAACTTTGTAACAATGTATTTAAGGCAAGCACCTGAATGTGGGTGTGTGCTGGCATTTAACACTATGCTGTGCCCTGTGTCCCTGGACTGATCATTCACCGAAGCAGTGAATAAATGACATACTTCTTCAGCTCAAGAGTCTGTCTGTGTGTTCTGGGTAGTGGGGAAAAGAACCTATCAACATCTTGTTAAAAGGACAGCTTAAAGCTTTTGAGAAATAAAACAAATTAATTATAAGGAATTTGAATGCGGTCATGATATTATTGTTTCTTTCCGTTGTATTTCACTTTTATGATTTAAACATACCATTCAGACCCTGCAGATCTTCAAATTCTGGTACTGTGCTAGTCACCCTTTTTTGAATTATTGTTTGATTCTTTAAGTATATAGCAATGCTTTTTTCTGGGTTTAATTATTCATCAATGTTCCTTGTCTTCTGGGTGTATATGTGCAATATTTATCTGGATCCACAATCTCTATATTTGCTCCTTTTTAGAGAAAACTCCATTAAAATAAACAAAAAGATGATGGTTACAATGAGAGAGACATCGTGATAAAGCTACTATCCTGTTGAGAACAGAGCTGTTCAGATAATGAAGAAATTGTTAGTGCCACCTATTGGCAGAAAATGCAATTAGGAAAAATGAGACCTTAGGATACTAATGCAAAAAATTCTGGTAATATTTCATTCAATATTATATCTGCCTTTCAAAAATCAATCCTTGTATATAAGGATCACACTCTTTCTTGTGTTTTTTCTTGTTTCCCCCCACAAATATTCTAGAGAATATGTTTATTGGCAGAAATATTTGCATAAGGAGGGAATTTTCAGTGGATCTTGGAAAATATATGGGAAGTGTGCATTTTGAAATTGTAAATGCTGCTAATCATACTGAATACCTTATTCTAAAGAGTTATGCTCATCCAGTTTGGGAATGAAAATATACCATGTGCTCTGTATGTCCCATCAGGTGATATGGGATAAAGAAGTTAAAACAGTAAATAATCATAGATGAACTTGTTGTTATGTCCACCTTCTGGGAATGACCCTGCTAAATACCTACTGCAAGGTACCAGTGACATGCTGAGAACTGAAGGTACTCAGCATCTTTCAGAGATGCTCATGTCCTCTTTTTATTCCCGTCTTTTCTTTCTTTAATTAATGTGACATATCAATGTTTATGGAGATTGACTAGGACAAGGGTCAATGAAAGTCAGTTTTGGAAGGCTAACAAAGATTGAGGAATGATTTCAAGGAGCAGACTGAGGTTTTATAGCATGCCATTTCAGGGAGAATATTTCAGAGAGCCCAATCCTGGAAAAAAAAAAACTTAGCCACATGGGTAACTTTGCCCAAACAAGCAGCCCTATTGACTGCAGTGATTATATGCGTGCATTTAAAGTTACAATGTGTATTTGAACATGAAGAACTTGGCCCAGAGAGTGTAATTTGTAAGGCAATGAAAAGAGATTTATCTTTACATTTTAATACATGATACATTTAACAAATGATAAGGCTTTCCTTGAATAATGATCACTAAGTAGTAGTTTGGGATTTTTTCGGTTTGCTACTCTATGGGTTGGGTTATTCATTTGATTATTTGTAAGTAAATGGACTTCTCATATTAAATACATCCTTTTTTAGAAATTATAATCAACTTCAAAGAAAGATTTTTGCCTGAAAATACTTTCTCCGGAATCCTAAAAGAGACTCCCAAGAACTAGTCAGTTCTTAAGTTATAATATGTATCAATAGACATAACCATATTGTCATATTTCCAATGAGGCAAAATCAATAGGGTCTATTCTCCAATTATTTATCTGTGAGGTAGATATTGATGTCCATGTATTCAAAATGAATTTGTTATTCTTAGTCATTATTATAGTTTAGTAAATGTCTTGCAGAGATGGTTACTTTTTCTTGTTTGACGTCAATGGGAGTTTTGCCACTGATTTCAATGGAGCCAGGATTTCCCTCCAAATACTTAAGTTTAATGACTTATTAAAATACTGGCACATCACCTGAATTATACTACATCAAACAATTGTGTTCATACTATATTCCAGGGACCTTCTATTTATAAAGCTAAACCATATGAACGCAGATCGATATAAGGCAAAGCTACATGGCCCAACTACAGATTGGATCCTATTTTTTCCTAAACATTTTAGAATATCCTGTTCTATGGGGATTTTGTGCTATGAAAAATTTCAAACTTACATTAGAATTCATTATTGCCAGTGACAATTGCTTCCAGCAGATATATTTCAGTAGACTAATTTAGAGTAATCAACTAATTGATCACATCCTCAGGCTCAGTGCTTCCATCACTATTTTCATTTTCCATTTTGGAGTCTCAAACATTATTAGTTTCTTTGTTTCTTCTCTATAAGAGAGATTTCATTAGCGAGGGCTAAATGCACAAATACTATAACTATTGCCTCAACATATAAATCAGCAGAAGTAAGCCCTTTACTTTTTTTTTGCTTCATCTTTCAATAGGTTACTACGTAAGGAGACCCTTATGTGTTGTTCAGTAGTAATAGTATTTTTCTTAGTTTGGCAAATAGCAATGCTCCCCATGGAACTCTTCCGGACTTACAGCTTTGCTGGACAGTTCCCCAGTGGCACTAGACTTCACAGCTCTCTTAGCACAGAGTTGGTTGATGTTATGGAATCTGTAGAACATTGCAGGACCCATTGCAGTTACTGTGGCCATTAGCTTTCTCCTGAGGGATTTCATTCTTTTTATTGAGAACTTGCAAACTAGTAGCATACTAGTGCTGTAGCTCACACAAATGGGAAACAATTGCAAAAGCAAAGTTATACGGGTAGAGTGTGGTGTAGATAACAATAACGCCAATGCATATAGTGCTGTAATGCAGCATGGCATTTTGTACAGGCTGGTCAATACTAATACAATCAGCAGTGGTAAGCTAATGAGAGCAAAACAACCTTGACTTTTGATTTGAAGAATGACAGTATCACACAATCACATTTCGTATACATTAAAATTGGAACACTACTGTTGCTCAGAATAAAAATCTAATTAGAAAGCTCAGTCAAGCCAATCGTCCTTTTATTCTAATTGATGTAGCCACCACTTCAAAAACTTTACTCTTTTAAATTCACCATAAACATTGTGTTTCCAGAGGACAAAGACTGAGATACCTGTTTTAAAGAGAGTTTGAAGTACACTGTAATGTTGGCTGTTTTTTTTAATTAAGCAAATATTAAAGAAGACTTTCCTGGCAAGTTGTGGATCAAAATGTTGGAATTCCCTACTGCAGAAATATGTGCTATGAGGCAGATTTATTTTAAGATAATTCCATGAGAGAAACCTTAAACTGAAAACCCTCCAGCGGTTTGCCAAAAATATTGTAATTTAAAATATTCTCAGGATTTTTCACCAGGCAACCGCAGTGGAAATCATATTCACTTGTCAAGACTGATATGTTAATAGATTAATCACAAGACATATTCAAGCACCTCCCATCACAATCCACACCTTCCCCCTCCACCCCAAAAAATCTAGCATTTTAAGAATTACAGTTAGCAGGACAAAACACATATGATCTCTTTAAATGCTGATATAGTTTCTGATTAAATTTATGGGTGAAATCCCATTGAATTGAATTCTCTGAACCCTCTCCAATTTATCAACATCCTTCTTGAATTATGGACATCAGAACTAGACACAGTATTCCAGCAGTGGTCACACCAGTGCCAAATACAGAGGAAAAATAACCTGTCTACTCCAACTTGAGATTCTACTGTTTATGCATCTCAGCATCACATTAAGTTTTTGGCCACAGAATCTCATCCAGAGCTCATGTTCAGCTGACTATCCACCATGACCCCCAAATCTTTTCCAAAGTCACTGCTTCCCAGGATAGAGTCCCCCAGCCTGTAAGTATGGCCTACGTTCTTTCTTCCTAGATGTATACATTTACATTTAGCCATATTAAAACTCATATTGTTTGCTTGCTCCAAGTTTACCAAGTGATCCAGATATCTCTGAATCAATGACCCTGTCCTCTTCAGTAATTACTACTCCCCTAATCTCTTTGTCATCTGTAAACTGTATCAGTGATGATTTTATGTTTTCTTCCAATAAATATAAATAATAAATAATAAAATAAAAAATAAAATAATAAAAATGTTAAATAGTATAGATCCAAGAACCAATCTCCATGGGACCCCACTGGAAACACCTGTTTGCTGTCAATTATCCATTTGCAGTTAAATTTTGAGACCTATCCGTTAGCCAGTCTTTAATCCATTTAATATGCATCATGTTAATTTTATATAATTCTAGTTTTTTAATCAAAATGTCTTGTGGTACCAAGTCAAAAGAAATCTCAATGAAGGCACTGAAATAAGCACTAAGTATACGCATAAGAGTTTACAGGCCAGGTTCCAAATTGTGCTCTTCGTGATAAATACTAAGTTTCATAAAAGTCCACTTATCCTAGCACCTTTTAATTTCATAATGAAACAGCTCTATTTAGGAGTTGCTTTACTAATAATTCAATATTTAACAGAACACAAGCAGTAGAGTGGCACCTGTGATGGCATTCAGTCTGCAGTAGAAATAATGGCATACAATAGCCTCGTTAAGTGCTGATTAGGGGTTTCTTTAGCAGGAGTTCAATATTTAACAGAAAGCAAATACTACACTGACTTCTGGAAGTGAGGCACCTATTGTGGCATCCAGTGTGCAGTAGAAAGTACAACAGTCTTGTTAAGTGCTGATTAAAAATAAATCAATCTAATCCAGCAGTTTTAGGAATTCTATCAAAAAGCTGGGAGGGCTTTTATACAATGCAGCATTAACTCAACTCCACAGTGTGCTGAAGGAGAATTGTATAATGCAGTTTTAGCACAGCATTCCCCCAAACCTTCTAAATAGGTTTCTTTTGCATTTTTTTCCCTGAGGGAGAGGCCGATATAACGATTTCTTCTAAGATGTTCCTCATTTTAACTTTCTTCCACAGAAGAGCCCTACTGCAATGGGTTACTGGTTCTTTGAGGCCAGAGGAGATTGTTACCCCATTCCATGTGTCCAGGAAAAGTGAATGAAGGCCTTGAAGCAGTCATTTGGACAGTGGCAGTTGGTCCCAGGGAATCATCAGTGTCTGGGAGAGGGAAGGCATAGGAAAAACCCAGACCACTGTTCCCTTTAAGGGCCCAGGACCTGGAGCCTGTAGAGTGGGCCAGAGAAGGTTCCCCTGTCCTTCAGCTGGCTCAGACAGGTGTTTGGGATAATCAGACACACCTGAGAAGGTCAAGGAGTGATCAGATGACTCAAAAAGGAGCTTCAAGCCCACTTACAGAGAAAGCTGCTGAAATCACCTTCTAGGAGAAAGAAGTCAACCAGCATACAGTCCCAAGGAGGTGGGCTGTACAACCTCTAAACTTGAGCAGTGAGTTATCGGTTAGGGAGGCAAGAACTTAAAGCCACAGTCCCAGACAGGAGGGCTGTGAGCTCCTAGACTTGAGGGATTATTTAGAGACTAGGACTCAAAGCAGAACACACAGGATCTGGGAAGCAGGGCTGTTAAATCCCTGAATTTAAGAGGCTCTACAGGCCAGGGAGGCCTGGATTGTGCACACACCAGCCCCTGAAACTAAAGGGGAACTGAGTAATCTGAATGAATTAGCTCCCAAAATAAAGAGAGTACTATTTTAAAGACTCACGTGTATGTGAATTATTTTTGAAACTCAGACTGAAACTGAGGCAGGGTGCCTACATCGCCAGCCCAGACCACAAGAGGCTGCCTTGGAACCTGTTACAAAGGTCTCGAGGGACATCAGAAAGTTATGTGAAACAAGCTGCTGCAATGTTCCAAAAGACCAGAAGTATATGACAGATTGGCCTGAGCCTTGTGTAGTTACACAGAACCAAAGGACTAGACCCAGAAGACAAACTCAACAGTAGCGAAGCTTCTGTCTGTGCTCCAGAAGATATAACCCAATGTGATCTGTGATACAGATGTGATATTCAAGCATGTTCTTTCTTCTCCTGCTACAATTAGCTGACATGGGTCAGAATTACAAAAAGTTAATTCAAGTGGGTTGGAAAATGGGAATTTTCCCCATGTGTGGGGGAAAAAAATCCCTTTTAGAATTTTTCTGTTGGGAAACAATGGCTTTCCCACTAGAAAAACTATAAAAAAGAAGTATTCAAAAATCCATACTTTGTCTTCCAATGTTACCTGTCGTAAAACAGTAAGAAAGTGTTGAAAGCATTACTTTCACAGATGAAATAATGCTTTAGCACTTAAAAGTGAAATTACCATTTAAAAGTGAAAGTGTTACTTTTAAAAGTGAAAAACAACACCTTTAAAATGAAAGTGCTACTTTATCGCTTTTTTAACATGCCCACTTTTCTATAGGAGAAAAGTAAAGAATTGGATAAACTAGCTAATTTCCTCCAAATTTGAAAAAAAAAAAACAGTTTTAATCGCTGAATTTTTCCTCAACTTTTTTTTTTGAAAAAGCCACTTGTCAGAAGTGAGATTTTTTTTCTGTGAAAAACTTAGTTTTCAACTAAAACCCGACAAAAACTTTCTACCAAATTTTGATCAGCTCTTGTTAATAACCATGCCATTGCTTCATGTGATTGTTATTATGTGATATAGCAAACTGTCACTGAAGGGGCAAAGGAGAGAATCTAGAAGGGTATCCTACTTCTATTAAAAAAAACCCTCTTCCCTGAAGCCTAATACAAAGTTCAAAAAGAAATATAGAGAAAGAAAGTCCAACTGAATGCTCCTAACATGGAAGTTAATCTGAAATAAGGTAGGGTATGAGGCTACGTCTACACTACCCGCCTGAATCGGCGGGTAGAAATCGACCTCTCAGGGATCGATTTATCGCGTCCCGTTGGGATGCGACAATCGATCCCCGAATCGACACTCTTACTCCACCAGCGAAGATGGGAGTAAGCACTGTCGACGGGAAGCCGCAGTGGTCGATTTTGCCGCTGTCCCTACAGCGGGGTAAGTTGGCTGCGATACGTCGAATTCAGCTACGCTATTCGCGTAGCTGAATTTGCGTATCTTAAATCGACCCCCCCTGTAGTGAAGACCTCCCCTCAGTTTAAATTGGCTTAACTATTCTTGATTAACTCCATGTGTGGATGCTGTTATTCCAGAAATATGAGTGATAAGGCAATAAGAAATAAGGCACTTTTATTCTGGAATAAGAGAATAACTTCATGTATGAAAATCAGAAATAGCTATTTCAGAATAACTTTCCAGGTAGACAAGCCATTACTTTCCTGTTTTCTTGCCTTTTTATTCAGAAGTAGAGACCTTAGTACACTTTAACAGTTAAATTCCTTAGTGCTCTTGATCTTCTCTGGATTCAGAAGAGGCCAGCAATGTCATTTGAAGGCTGTCATCTTGGAATCAAGTGACTAGACTTGCAAGTGCTGTTTGTTTATAGTTTCACTCAGTACCAAATTATGGCAGAAAAGCAACACTGCAGCTTTTCATTGAGATAAATTAGAAGACTGGTGGTGAAAAAATAGTTTGTGTTTTTTGTTTAGTTCTTTCAGTTGATCATCCTTCATGCATGCTACTGTCAGTGGCTCCTTATTTCCTGTTGCTCAGAAGAAACTAAGAAGGTATTGCAAAGTAATGGTTAAAACCCAAGAGACACTTAGAAAAACTGTGATTGAATTTAGAGCTCAGAAATGTGAGTTTAAAATTAAATTTTATTTTATATCAGAAATGTTGACCAGTGGATTACATCTACATTTTTCCACAGTGTGTAACTGGAATTTAGATGAATAAAGGATAATATTTAACTCTTCTGTTTTTTGGCATATTGTGAAACCAAAATGTTCAGAAGTAGTGCTGATGGGACCGAGGTTCATTTCTATCTGATGACTGCTGTTTTTTGTGAAATGAATATGTGGTATTGGCATCCTTCTTAGCAATTTCTGCAGAAGCCGAGGACAGAACAGGGCATGAACTAACAGTTCTCTTCTCACATCTAGAAATGGTCCTTGCAAAAAAGGATCGAAGTGTGTTTAGGGTGGTGGTAGGAAGCTTGCATTGCTACTCTTTGGTCTCTATCTGACCTGTGGTATTTGCAGGCAGAGCAATTCAAATCTCCAGAGCTCTCAGACACAAGCACTCAAGTTGGGATTTCCTAAAGCATGCGTGTTAGGAGCTCAAATCTCATGGACTCACCAAAGTAGGAAGGGAGCAGTCCCTATGTTCCCAAAGGCCCACAGTGGAATTCTGCCTTGGCCAGTACATGGGCTGTAGAGAGCATCCCTCCATCCCCGAGGCATGATGCACACCTGCATAAAGGCTAAGCAGAATCTCACTTTTAGGAAGCAATCAAGGCCTTTCCAACATACATGTGTTGATTAAAATCAAGTAGAATAGCTGGAAAAATGAAATATTTGTGAATAAGAAGGCCCAGCTGACAAATATCCCTGGGATTCAAAGGAACTAGCTGATGGATTTATGAAACCATTCACAATTAATTCTCAAAAATGTTGAGAATGGGGAGGATTCAGAGGGTCTCAATGAAGCAGATATGGTCACAACCTTTAAACAAAGAGGGGGAAACTACCTCTTACCATCCAATAAGTCTGTCTTCAAGTCCCAGGAAAATAATGCACTAAAAATTGAGACAAAAATCTGTAAGTGTTTAAAGGTAAAAGACAAAAAAAATGTTTAACCATCATAGAATATCAGGGTTAGAAGGGACCTTAGGAGGTCATCTAGTCCAACCCCCTGCTCAAAGCAAGACCGATTCCCAGACAGATTTTCGTCCCAGATCCCTCAATAGTCCCCTTAAGGATTGAATTTATAATCCTGGGTTTAGCAGGCCAATGCTCAAACCACTGAGCTATCCTTCCCCTCAACTCATTTAAGGTTGCTAAGTGTTTGATATTGTGCAGTCTATATGGTTTTATAAAAATATGTTAATGAGTGAATATAATGTAACTGGAATATGCTTCATTCAAAAGGTCTCTTGTAAGGTATCATTACAAAGCTTATAATCTACTGAGTGTGATCATCCTATTTGTATAAATGTACCACTCTTGTATCTGGGACTAGAAATATGAAATATAACTCTGAGGGCCTATTGTAATTATGCAAAGTGTGGGCCATTAATGGTGGTTTGGAATCTTAATGGCTCCCATCAACCAGGACAATTGACTGGGGCTCTGTTTGCAAGCAAACCTTCCTGTGAGTCAGGCTGGGAGGAATGAAGGCTTGGGGGTCTTACAGTGACATGTGATCATGTCACATGAACTGTAATCCATCTTTAACCTGGTGCTTTTCCAGTGAGGGGGGGTGGAAACCCAGAGAGAGACAAAGGATTTCCGCCTTATGTAAAAGATATATAAAGGGGTGGAACAGAACAAAGAGAGGAGAACCATCATGAAGAACCTCCTAGCTACCACCTGAGCTGGAACAAGAGCTGTACCAGGGGAAAGAATTGTGTGCAGGCCTGGAAGGTGTCCAGTCTGAGGAAAAAACTTACTGAAGCATCTCTGAGGGTGAGATTATCTGTATTTAGTTTGATTAGACATAGATTTGTGCATTTTATTTTATTTTGCTTGGTGACTTACTTTGTTCTGTCTGTTACTACTTGGAACCACTTAAATCCTACTTTCTGTATTTAATAAAATCACTTTTTAATTATTAATTAACTCAGAGAATGTATTAATACCTGGGGGAGCAAACAACTGTACATATCTCTCTCTCAGTGTTGTAGAGGGTGAACAATGTGTGAGTATACCCGGCATAAGCTTTATACAGGGTAAAACGGATTTATCTGGGTTCAGACCCCATTGGGAGTTGGGCATCTGAGTGTTAAAGACAAGCACACTTCTGCTAGCTGCTTTCAGGTAAACCTGCAGCTTTGGAGAAAGTAATTCAGACCCTGGGTCTTTGTTGGAGCAGATGGGAGTGTCTGGCTCAGCAAGTCAGGGTGCGGGAGTCCTGAGCTGGCAGGGAAAACAGGAGCAGAGGTAGTCCTGGCACATCAGGTGGCAGCTCCCAGGGGGTTTCTGTGATCCAACCCATCACAAAGTGATAAGTGTATTTACCTATCACATAACTTACAAAACCCCAAGAACTTGAAAGCAGAGGAAAGAAAAGTGAAGCACTGCCTGGATCTTATGCTAATAAATGGGGAGAGCCCAATGCCTTGTCACCTCACCTGTCCATTGGGCTGGCTGGTGGAGGCTGACCCCCCAAGCCCTGTCCCTTCCACCTAAGGGCCCGCCCATTATGGGGGCCCAGAGCCAGGAACCCATCCTGGTAAGTCTTCTGTGTTACTTTAACCCCTGTTAGTCACCATCTCCTTTCTGGGCTGCTCCTGTGACATCACATCAGTGCCCTGTCCTATACGCAGGGCTCATGGCAAAGCCACAGTTTAGCCCTTACTGGACTATCATGAATATCAGGAAAAATTCATAATAGTGAGGTCTAGTAGGACAGTGGAATAGTTTCTTAAAGGTAGTGCTGGAAACCCCATCACTGGTGTTATTGAGAAATGGACTGGACATAACGCTCAAGAGTGCACTGTAGGGTACAGGCCAGTTGAGAATGATGGAGCAGATGACCTATGGTATTTCCCTAGGTGTTTTCCATTTTCAATTCCCGTGCTTCCACACAGGTTATTATGAATTGTGTGTCTGTCTCAGTGAAATGTGGCTGGTACATGCAGATGATGCAAGTCTAATCCATTTGAATAAGGATTCACATTTGGTAAGTGTGAAAGAGTTGTTTAAAGAGGAGATTTGGTTATTTCTATGGCTATACAGGTTGAAAGCAAAATTCAATGGTAATATATACAACATCTTGCAGGTTTTCGATTTTCTCTCCAAATGCATTTTTATAGCATAAAAATGAATTCCTTTTATCCCAATTTTATGATTACGATTATTTGAGCAAATATGATCATCTGTGACTCCCATGCTATTATGTGACTCCCTTGGTAGTGAGTGCAAAGTCATTTTGACATATGGCTTACGGCTTAGATGGCATTTGGTTTAGTCTTCCCTGTGGAATTTGAAGTCATGCAAGTCCTACTAAACAGTTCTGAAGGAAATCAAGCAGAAAATACTCGTTTACACTAAAAGGCCAGATAAAGTGTATAAATTAGAAAACAATGGAGGAAAAAAGAATATGGTAAACAGTTTACAAAAGTGCAGACTGGGCAGCAGATAATTCTTTCTGCATTTAAATTACAAATTTGCCTGGCTTTTGAACTTTTTCAAGTAAATATAGCACAACAGAATGTTCCCCCGGGAAGATGCTATCTTGGTTTGAAACCAAATGCCATCTGAGCTGCAATATATTTCCAATAAGGCAGATTTATTTAAAACAGTGTTTTTTATATTACATGCTAGGAAAAAATATACATAAGAATTCAGTATAACCAAGAGAGCTTTACAGCAACATGTAAGTTATTCTTTCAAATATTGCCAATTCAGCATATTTAGCATGCTCTTCTTTCTAATATGAACTAGGGGATTAGCTTCATGATAGACAGATCAGTATTGTCTTCACTTAAAATACTTTTATTGCAAGGCAAAATTTGTATTTTCCATCCAGTACTGATATTATCATCTTTTATGAGTCATCTATGTTTTCTTTTTTGATATTTTAATTGCTTTTCAATACGAATTCATGTTATATTTTGATATGATTAATATAGCTCTATAAAGAGGATAATCGCTATTTTTTGTCATCTGGCTACTTTCTTATTATTGCATTGCATTTTAATGTCTTTTTCAGAGAAGTAATGACATCCGTGTCTGTTTCCTACTGGTGTAAACTGGCATTGTGCCACTGAAGTTAAAAGATTTATGCCGATTTACCCCAGCTGAGCTTTCACACTTGCCATTTTCATATAATTCATTCTTTCACCCTAACTTACTTCGTTCCTGTCCTTCACTCAGCAGTCTTCTGTGGGAAATTGTTACTGGTATTAAAGTTAAATGTTATACAGTTTAGGGGAACACAAATACGTGTGTATAGATATTTTAGTCTTTTAAAGTATTTGAATGGATCCGGATCTCTGGAAAAAAGAGTCATTTAGTATTTGCATTGAGGCCCTGCTCAAGGTTTATTGTGATCTAAATATTTAATAATGCTACTGATAATAGAGAGCAATGTGTTGGACAGGATTTTCAGACCTCCCTGGGCACATGAAATACGTAAATAGCTTTAGAACTCCTCAGCTGATCATAAGATTATGGAAAAGAGAAGGCATGGTTTCTGGAGTAGCTAGCTTTGCTTTTTTAGTGATAAAAACAAGTTCTGTTATCATTCTTTTATTGATATCTTACCTGTTATACCAATCCTGTAAAGTCCAATAAAAATGATAAAATAAACTAGCCCCCTATTTTTGACAATAGAAAAGTGAGCATTTGCCACAAAAAGGGCATGACATGGAAGAAAATTATGTCTGAATTATCTATCATACTTGGATGTCCCTCATTACCATAATATCTCAGAACTTCACAGTCATTAATATATTTATCCTAACAACCTCCCTGGCAGGTACTGAAGTGCTATTACTCCCATGTTTAGAGACTGGGACCTGAGGCATAGAGAGGCTATGTCTCAGATCTACAAAGGTACTTAGGCACCTAAACTGCAGACTTAGGCACCTAAGTCCCAGTTTTAGGCTCCATTACAATCACAAAACGCCCTCTTAGCTGCTGCCTAACTGTGCAGGTGCCTAAACTCACTCTGTGCCTAAGTTTTCAGGGTAAAAGTTCCCTAGGTGCCTATGTTACTGCCTCTGGACATATGTACTACTGCCTCCCTTTAGGCATCTGGATACCTATCTCCCTCCTAAACCGCACTGCAATCCACAAATTGGGGAAAGGGTAGGCAGAGGAGTCCCTAACTCACCTGAAGTAGCTCAGAGCCTGCCTACTAGGTCAGGTCAGGTCAGGTCCCATTAAAAATCCAGCCAGAAGAGGAGGAGGAGGCGGTGATGATGATGGTGGTGTCCACTATATAACTTTCAGCCCAGTGGTTAGAGCACTCATGTAGGAGATGGGAGACCCAGAATCCAGTGCCCCTGTTCCAATCACACTTTATTTATTCAAAGGAGAACAGCTTAAGGGAGCCCCATATCAGTATGTTCCATATCCCAGTGGTTAGAGCACTCTCCTGCAGGGGGAGAAATCCATGTTCATACCTCCTCTCTCCCATTGCAGAGCGAGGAATTGAACCTGGGTTACTCCCATCCCAAGTGAATGCTTTAAGTTGGGTGGCATCATCAGTTATTTTGTGTGGACCGTTGCGGGTGCCTAATTCCTTCTTCAAGAAATGCCTTAGGCATCTGAGCTGCCTGGCTACAGGTGGGAGGTTCCCAGTTGTGGATCCCTAGCCGAGACAAAGGCACCTCTTTGCAGATGGCATTTAACTCTGTGAGAGGGGTGCTCTGCCTAGACACCCCCTCTTACTGGCATCTCCCATTGGCTAGCTCTGGTGGCTCCCTGCCTAGCATGCTGGCTTTTGTGGATTGCATTCTAAGGCACTTCTCTCTCCCCATGCATTGTATAGGGAGCTGAGGTGCCTTAATGCAGGGTTTGTGGGTCACAGTGTTGTTCCTGTGATTATCTAGGCACCTGAAAGGTTGGCATGACGATGCTGAATATTGCAACACCTAAGTCCCTTTGTGAATCTGGGCCTAAGTGAATTTCCCAAGGTTACACAGATAGTCTGTGGCAGAGCAGGGAATTGAGCTCATATCTCCCAATTAAGCACCCAAATCCTTCCTTGCTTTAGCTTGACCCAAGCCATCTCCTTTGGTAATGCAGTTCCACTGGAGCCATGCTACCAGCAATTCCCCCAGCCATGGTTTCCTCTGCAACACCAGGTCACAGATTATATTATTTTATTCTGTTTCATTTCTTTGAGGATTATGAAGGGGCACTCCCTCACTCTGGTGCTGAGGATACTAACGAGCTCTTCTGGGCCTGTTCAGCACAAACCAGACACACCTGCAAGGCTTGCGATGCCTGGAGGGGAGGATCTTAGAAAGGGAATACCTGCCACAGGAAGGGGTAGTGAACAGGCGGAGGGCTGCTCCACCTCAGAGACTGCTAACCACAGAAAGATCAGTCAAGAGGTTTCACAGGCCAGCTGCAAAGCAAGATGTCCCAAGAGGAGGGGTTGAAGGTAGACCCTAATAAAAAAACAATAGACCCACTGATAGGCCAAACCCAAAAAGCTGAATTCAGAAAGACTGCCTGAGAGCCAGGCCTTTTTTTGCTTTCACTCAGGTTCCCCTTTCTCATAAGGAGGATAGGACAGTTCATTTGTCTGTTTGTTTTACTTAGACAACCCCTCATATGCTATGAAGTGCCAGGAAGGACATTATAAATGACTTGAAGTAGTCTCTTGATGGGACTCAGGGGAGTCCCTACTCCACATCACACACACACACACTAGGAAAAAATAATGAAAAACACAAAGAATCAGTGGGAGAAAGGTACCTGGAAAGTAGTCATTCTGAAAGAAGTGGTAGCAGACATTACATTTAACAGACGTTGAAATATTTACAAAAAAAAACATAGCCTCATATGAATTTGGGCTGCATGTGTAGAAGAATTACACTCTAGGACAAAGGGGTAGTACTTTCTCTCTAGACAGCTCTGCTGTCATCAGACCAGAAATGTTGGGCCATGACCTCAGCTCATGTTAATCAACATAGCTTCACTGGCTTCAGCAGAGCAACACTGATTTACATGTGCTGAAGACAAGGCCCATTGCGTTTGACTCTGGGCATCTCATTATCAGAAAGATAATCACAAATTGGAGGGAGATCAGAAAAAAGCTGCAAAAAAGATTAGGCTTCTGGAGTGATTGATGTATGAGGATTGATTACAAGTGCTAACTATTCACAGCTTGGCTATGAAATGACTTAAAGGGGGACATGGTAACAGTCTATAAATATTTGAAGGGTCTAAACACCAAGGAGGGAAAGACAATTTTTTAGCATTATACAAGGAGAGCAATGGGCTGAAATTAGGAAAGGAAAATTATTAACTGAATATCAGAAAAATATGTCCTTAAAGTGAGATTTTAGATGTGGAAGAATATCCCAACAGCTGTGGTAGATGCTCCACCACTTGGAACTAGACTTGACAAAAAGTTTATAAAGATACAGTAGGATCCTGAATTGGTCTAAGTGAAATTACATTATCATACTGGTTCCTTATGGTCTTAACATCTAAGAAGTCTTTTCTAGCATTAGCTGCTATGAGTTCACAAAGTGTTAGTACAAGTGAAACCAACAAGTATTACATTTTTATTGGTTTCATTAAAATACAAAAAAATCGGAAGTAGAATGGAAGTAGCTTGGAAGTAGAATGTTTTTACTTTGTTTGGCCAAGATAAAAAGGAATAGGGATGTATAATGTCCTATAGATATTGCCTCCAGATTCTTCACCAGAATTTAGGAACAACCAAGGAAAAGGCTGGCCCTGGAGAAACATACCTAGATTATACATTGAACTGGGGACAGAATGTTGTGAGTTTATGGAGCACATGCACATAAACAGAGAGATGACCAATAATGCTTATAGTTTTATACCTTACTAATGCGTTTCAATGAATTAGAGGCATTGTAAGAATAAAATGTGTGGAGGATCTTAAAAACAAACAAGGACATTTTGAACTGGATTCTGCAATGAATAAAAAGCAAGTGAAAGTTTGAGAAAGGGGATGATATGTCCCTGTTGCCAGTAGAAGCTGAGACAGCACATTTTGGACAAATCAATATTTGGAAACCATTGGAGTCATTAGAGGTGATGAGCAGATGAACAACAGCTTTAAATTCAAAACATGAGCGGTGAAGATATATCTGATGTTTCAGAGGTTATATTTAGTTGTCTTCTGGATCTGAGAGATATGGAAAATGAAAGAAAGTATGGATTCAGATAAAAAAAATGAGAACAATGGCTATCTGATTCTATTTAACGATGTAACAGATTTTAAGGCAAGAAATAACCATTATGGTCCTCTGTTTTGATATCCTGCATAATACAGGTCATAATATTTTACCAGTGATCCCTGCCCAACAATTTAGGGTTGAATAATATCATCTGTTTTAGAAGGACATTCAGTCTAGATTTAAAGACTCCAAGTGATAGAGAATTTATTACATCTCTCAGTAACCTGTTCCAATGGTTAACTACCTTCTGTGTTTATTAAAAGGTCTATGGCCTTTGCTGTCTTCAGTTTCCAGCCACTGGCTCTTGTTATGCCTTTGTCTGTGATGTATGACTATAGAAGGATTCTGAGATTTGGTTCTAAATATTCTGCTGCCTATAATATCTGAACTTTAACAAAGCCTGCCACATTTAGTCTTCAGAACTGTCAGCCTGACACCGGAGCTGAGCCTTTCCTTGTGTTGGTAAGCTCCACCCACCGCCCCAGGATTTAAATCGGCTGACACTTTTCATAAATGCCAAATTAATATTTAAACAAATAATTTTCTAAAATTGCATGGAATTATTGCCTTTGCTTTTAAAATAAATCATTTTGGAAAGACAAAGGGGTTGGAGGAAGCCTGTAGCAGTACATCATGTAAAGAAATATTTTAAACAGATGTAAATACAGGCTATATAAACATGTATTCAAGGAAGTTTTTAAAATGCATGATATTGACGTGACAGGCCATAGTGACTCCGTGGGAGACATTTTGCAGCTTTGTAATATATGCCATATTGCACTGACAGAAAAAAACAACAACTCCAATCACCACCACTCATCATTGTAAATTACATCTAGGTAAACACCAACATCTGCTTCCCATGCAAACCGTCTGTCATCACAGGTCCCATTACATTATTATGATTAGACAAGAAGGTTTAATAACCATTACAGACAGGCAAATAGTAAGAGTTGCTGGGACAAGAGCGGGCTGACTAGTGGTTGGCTCTGACCAGTAGGTATGACCATCCCTGTTTCAGAGGCCAAAGCTTGAATCAGGAACTAGGACCCGAAGTAGGGATCAGAGTATTGTCGGGCCAATTGGTGGGGCTGGTCATCATCCCCAATCAGTATTCTCTTGGGTGGGTGCCTCTAGGAGGGGTCAAAGTTCTGCTAGCCCCTTATTTCCAGTAGTTGAATGTGGGCTGCCCCGTAGTGGCTAGGGTGTGAGGGCTGCTTGGGAACTCTTGAGCCCAGGTTCAAGATCTGTCAGTCCTTACAAGAACTTGCTCCATAAATGAACAGATGGGTAGTAAATACATGGAGCAAACTGTACCAGCTAACATAGGTAACTTTGCGTATTAAAAGGCTACTAAAATATGGATCTAATATACAACACTATTTAAATACTCATATCAGAAAGCAATACAAAGCAAGCCAGAGAGACTGTGTGTGTTCAGTGAGAGTGTGTTGCTGAATCTTTGTGTGAGTAGTCAGTGAACACACATAAGAAATGTTTCAATGTACCTATATTATGCTGTTTTATTAGTTCTTGACATGTTTTGTAATTGTTAATGTGGTGTTCTCAGGCCCAGATTATGGCCCAGCCTTATGTGGCCACACAGGACATAGGAGAAAGATTAGGACCAACGACTCCCACATACACTCCTCTGCATCTTCCCCAGATCTTGGGTCTGCAGACGTGGGAAAGAAAACCCAGTTTTTGCAACCACCTCCTCTCCCCATCAAGTGGAAAGGCAGGAGGCAGAGAAGTTCAGGAAGTAGATGGAGAGTTTATTAAATCCCCTACAATGCATCAGGCAATAGGGCTGACCTGGATGAAAAGAAAGTAACTGTGCTTGGTAGAGTGCTGGTCCAGATAATAGTACTTCCTTCCCACTCCCAACTCCACCCCTTAAGAAAGGGGGAACAGAGATGAAATTGAGACTGAGTTACAATTCTTTCCCTAGGCTGTTCCTAGGATGGCCAGTGAGCAAAAGTTCAGTCTGGCCCTTAACTCCAGCATTATTTTTAACATTTATGTGCATTTAGAAAGGGAAAACATGGATATGCAGTGAACTGCTGTGTGTTTATGTGTGTGAGAGAGAGTGTATGCAACAATTAAAAAAACTGATATTCTAATGGTTTAGAAATGATACTTAGCACTTCTTTCATGCTTTACATTTTCAAAGCATGGTACAGACTTCAAAGGCCATTTTTGTATGCTAGACAGACAAGCTGGATGATGTAATATCTTTTATTGGACCAACTTCTGTTGGTGAGAGAGACAAGATTTCCAGCCACACAGAGCTGTTCCGCAGGTCTGGGAAAGGTACTCCCAGTATCACAGTAAATGCAAGGTGGAACAGATTGCTTTGTGTATGTAGTTAGCACATATTTTAAGGGACCATTCAAAGTACAGTGGCCAGTTAACACCTCTGAAGTCAGGACAGAAAGAGGGGGTTAGTGGATTACAGATTGTTGGAATAAGCCATAAATCCAATGTGTCTTTGTTCGGTCCATGATTTTTAGTGGCTAGCAGAGTTTGGAATTTAAATACCGAGGCTTGTCTGTTGAAAGTGTTATGCAGGGTTCCTTTGAGCATGAGGACTGATGTATCAGATATAGAGTGATCACTGTGAAAAGTGTTCACCCACAGGTGATTCGGTGTTTTTGTCTTTTATCATTTTCCTATGTGAGTTCATTCAAGAGGAACATTTAGTGCACTGGATGAGGTATACCACATGTTGTGATAGGTATGGGTAGGATCCATAGATCTTGAAAGGTGTGCTGTGGGGGGGGGTTGATCATTGTAGCAGTGCAGATATGTTTGCAGGTTTTGCATCTGTTGTTCTGGTAGGGTTTGGTGCTGCTTTGAGTTGATATGTCCTGCTCTGTGGGGAGCTTGCTTCTGATGATGAGCTTAGAGATGTTGGGGGGTTGTTTGAATGCCAGAAGTGGGGGCTCAGGAAAGATTGCTTTCAGGATGAGATCCCCATCATGTATAGATTGAAATTGTTTGATGATATACTATATGGGTTCCAGTGTGGGATGGTAGATGACAACTAGGGGTGTGTGGTCAGAGAGGGTTTTATTTCTGTATTAAAGTAAGTTCTCTCTGGTCTTTGGGTGACCCAGTCCATGATGCAATCTACTTCTCTGATGGAGTGTTTGGTGAAGGTGGTTTGAAGTCTGCTAAGGTGCATATCTTGGACTTTCTCCTTGGGGCATATTCTGTGGTATCGATGTGCCTGGCTGTAGATAACAGATTTCTTGGTGTGTTTGGGGTAGTTACTGGATCTATAAAGGTAAGTGTGGTGATCCATGGATTTCTTGTATATGGCTGTCTGTAGGGTTCCACCGTTGAAGTTGACCATGGAAGTTGATGCTATATGGGAGAGCTCCAGAGAGAGTCCAATGGACAGGTGGTGGTTGTTGAAGCTGTGGTGAAAATCTATGCCATCAGACACATGAAGCTGGATTTTTGTTGTTGTTGTTGACATCTGTCTGAATCAGAGGATTGCATGCACTGTGCATTTCAGTCACATCTAAATGAAATTTCCGAGATTTCATTATATTGAGATCAATAATATTTCTATTTATTATTTCTGTGTGTCTAATAACCTTTTAATGATACTGGTTTACTGTGATCCTGCTCATTTTCAGTACAGAAGAGAACTAGTCTCCATTCGATGTGTGAGGGCCCCTGAGGGGTGAAATGCACACATAAATCCCACCATATACACTGGAACATAGTCTCGGTGGGTGTGCATAGTCCCTATTCATGCTAGTGAGAGCTCTGCTCACATGTGGGCAGGATTCCAAGGGCAATGGAACTTACCATACAATGGGGGTGGGATTGGGGGAATATGCAGAGTGGGTTCAGAATCCCTGTATACCATGCGACCAGATCTGCCAGGGCTTCCTGTGCACCCCAGAGTGTTGTGGGAGCCAGATAGGGTTAATGGGTCCACTGCTATGTTCCGAAGAATCAACAGGGACAACTGTAGCTTGTGATGCAGAAGAGTTCTACTGGTACCCTATATCCTGAGGGTCAGGATTCCTTCCCTGCCTCCAGCTACTACAGAACTTCTCCGCTCCAAACCTTGCTAGGACACCAGGTCAAGATGTAGCAAATGGAGAGGAGCTTTGTAGAAAAGACCCTTTTAAGTACATGTAACAAGGATACTAACACATGCTTCTCAAGAGAAAAAGGCACTATGATCAGAGCTATTTCAACAACTTAACTAGTCATAAAAATCAGGGTTTGTAGGTAAGAAGCCTGTGGGGTTTGGGTCTGAAAATGTGTTCCCCTTGAGGCTTTTAGAGGGCTATGCTATTTTTGATTGTATTGTTTGGATGGGCTGCTGCTTAGCTCTGAAAGTCTAGCCCTGGCAAAATAGGTCAGGCACCTCAAAGAATCACTTTAATGAAGAGGAATCATGGCTGCTCTGAACATGTGTGTTAGGCTCTAAACAGCTGTTGTGTAACCAGGCCCCCAGAGGCTTTTCAAAGGTTCTAATCAAAGTGCTGCTGCAGTAGCAGACATCAGCTGTTAATGTCTGAGCTATTCCCCCTAGATATTGCCTTATTAATCCACTCTATGTGCTAATGGTATCATCATTCAGAAATTATAGATTACTAGAATTTCAGCTCAGAGTTAGCTTCCCAGGTTGAGAATACTGTAAGAGGCAGTGCGTCCAGCACCATCAAGAGGAGGAATTGTATGTCAGTCTTAAGCAGACCTCTCTGAATCAGAAGCAGCATCCAACCCTCTTTGCTCAAGGTGAAAGACAGATTAATGCAAGTAGAAGGTCAAATATGCTCATTTTTCTGTCCCATTAGCAGAATTCACCTGTGGGTCTATGTGGTGCCCATTACCATAGTATCTCAGTGCCTCACAATCCTTAATGCTCACAGTGCCACTGTGGGGTAAGGAAGTAATATTAACCCTATTTTCCAGGCAGTGAAGGAAGTCTGTAGGAGAGCAGGAACTTGAACCTAGATCCTACACTAAGGCCCTCATTACTGGGCCAGCCTTCCTCTTCTGCTAGCACAATCAAGTTCAAAAGCTTAGCACTAAACAACAGCCTAAGTTATATGAGCTAGGATGAAATATGTTTAAAAGAAAAGCTCTCATTCTTGAAGTCATTGGCTATCAACTGTGTGGAGTTCAGTTGAAGCTGTATACATTCTTTAATTGCCAACTACAAGGCTTCTTGCACTTCCTCTGAAGTATGTTGCCACAGTTGGTGATGGGAGATGGAAATAGATGGATGATTGTTCTGCTCTGTAATTGCTATGTTTCTGTGCTCTTTGTGGAGTTTCTAACATGTGATTAGAAGCCTTTTTAGGTAGCGGCATTATGTGTATATTTATTGATTTGCTGAAAGATAATTAACAGAGAGGCTTCCCAGATGTTTATGGTTTTATGAATAGACTCATTTTGTGATTTGTCATTTTTACTCTTTAAATTTTATCAGGAAAAATGATTAGGGGAAAATAGAAACTACTTTTTTCAGTCAGTTACATATCAGATAATATTGTGCAGAAGAATAAATATCCTCTTTATACCTCAACATTATATTTTGAATGTTTATGACAATGTGCTTTGTTATAAGTAGTTAATTCTCTCCTTTAATATATGCAAATGTTTTCCTTTGACAATGAGAACACAATTATGACACAATTGCTGCTTACCCACATTCGTTTGGCTAGTATATCCATCTTGACTAATAGCCATTGGTGTACCTATCCTCCTGGGGCTTATCTAAGGCTATGTATACACTGCACTTTCTTCAGTAAGACTTCTGTCAGTCAAGGGTGTGAACCCCTCCTCCCACCCCCGACCGACAAAAGTTTTACCGACAAAAAGCGCCAATGTGGACAGTGCTTTGTCAGTGGGAGATGCTCTCCCGATGATGAAGCGACTATTCCTCATTTGGAGTCGTTTTATTTTGTTGGCAGGAGAGCTCTCTCCTGTCGATAAAGAGCGGCTACACTGCGGCACTGCTGTAGCGGCACTGTTGTGTGCTGTAAGGTGTGCAGTGTAGATGTAGCCTAATTCTTTTCTGCATCCAGATAGACTTTTGGCCTTCTGAACATCCCCTGGCAACGAGTCTCACAACTTGACTGCATTGTGTGAAGAGGTACATCCTTTTGTTTGTTTTAAACCTGCTGCGTATTAATTTCATTAGGTGACCCTGGGTTCTCGTGTTATGCGAAGGAGTAAATAACACTTCCGTATTCACTTTCTCCATACCAGTCATGATTTTATAGACCTTTATTATGTCCCCTCTCAGCTGTCTCTTTTCCAAACTGACCAGTCCCAGTCTTTTTAATCTCTCCTCATATGGAAGCTGTTCCAGAGCTTTAATCATTTTTGTTGCCCTTCTCTGTACCTTTTCCAACTCTAATATATCTTTTTTTTCAAATGGGACAACCAGAACTGCATGCAGTATTCAAGGAAGGGATATAAATCCTCAGACTTCAGGGCATAAACCAACCTCTGATTATGGGAGATTAGGAGGAAGCTTTCTCTGGGGGCATGTTTCCTTGCAGCTACCTATGACAGAGTGTCTTGCACATTCTTCTAGAGCATCTGGTACTAGCCACTACTGGGGACGGGCCATGGATGAGGTGAACCAATGGTCTGACATTGTATGGCAATTCCTGTGTTCCTCCCCTGCAACAGGGACTGGGCTGGCACCCACTGAATGCAGGACTGGGGAGCTATAAAGATGGTGTTCACCCTTTTACTTCTGCGGATATAGGTCTGTTGTTTCCAGAGGATCTGATCCTGTGTGCTTACTGGGGTCAGATTCTGAAGGCTTTACTCACATTGAATAGTACATCACATGGGGAGTAATCCTGTTGTTTCCAGTAGTTTCCCAGTGACTGTTCAAGTAATAATGTAATCCTCAATGTAAGGCAAAATTTCACCCTGTTTGAGAGTGCTAATGTAATGCTGACAGACCCCAGTGGGATCGAACCTGGGGCCTTTGGAGCTTAGTGCATGAGCCTCTACCGCATGAGCTAAAAGCTCATTTAATCTCTCTCTCTAAGTGGTCTCGCTGCCACTAGATGGGACGCAACACCATACCCATAAGGTGTGTGGGTTACACTAACATGGTGTGAGAGCAGAGGTAGTATGCAGTGCTTTTTCCTAGCCCGCCTTCTATATTTTCTTTAAAACCCCTGCTCAAAGCAGGACCAACACCAACTAAATCATCCCAGCCAGGGCTTTGTCAAGCTGGGCCTTAAAAACCTCTAAGGATGGAGACAAGTGTCAGAGGGGTAGCCATGTTAGTCTGAATCTGTAAGAAGCAACAGAGGGTCCTGTGGCACCTTTAAGACTAACGGAAGTATTGGAGCATAAGCTTTCGTGGGTGAATGCCCACTTCATCAGACGCAAGGCATTCACCCACGAAAGCTTATGCTCCAATACTTCTGTTAGTCTTAAAAGTGCCACAGGACCCTCTGTTGCTTCTTAAGGATGGAGATTCCACCACCTCCCTAGGTAACCCATCCCAGTGCTTCACCACCCTCCTAGTGAAATAGGACTTCTGCAACATTTACTATGTACTCCATGCAAACATACCGAGCACTGAAATACAGATTTAATTTGTTGAGTGCTGTGACTCAGGTTATTGAGAGCTCCTTAAATCAAAGCGCCGAGCCTTGAGAGTGAGGTTTCTAATTATGAGCTTTATTGATCACATCTGCAAGACACCAATATCCATGCAGAACTAACTAAACTCCCAAAGTCCTGTCCCATCATGCAATAGGTTTAATTTAACTCCCTGGATGGCAATCTCTTCTTTGGTTGTTCAAAAGTCTTGGGGAAGCATCTGAAGGGGATGTCCCCAGGACAGTACAAGTGCTATTGTACATTAGCTTACATTGAAGCTTACACAGGTAGTAAATGAGTGCTGAGATGTTCAGTGTAGAAATTATTTAACCAGAAATTCACTAGACACACAATTTCAATTCTTTTACCATCCATACATTCATAGAATTGTTAGGGCTAAAATACACCCATAAAGGAGTAGGTCGTATACTCCAACAATCTGCTATTTTTCTAGAGCTCTAATTACCTTAATATTTTTAGACCATCTCCAATAATTCCTGCTGTGTAAAGGACAGCTGCCTCCTCCATAATATACACGTTCTTATTCCTCTCTTTCCTGTACTGAACATTACAAGATATTTTTCTCTTGCTTCCAGTTAGTGCTTAGCAACCAAGGTTTCAGAAACCACAAATAGTATAGATTTCTAAGACCTCCCTCTTCTCCTGCCCGCTGATTCTCACTATTAAGACTGTTCCAATGATTTGTTATTGATATCTTAAAAATGGCCTATTAAGTGACATTTCTAGGGATTCGGAATCATCAGACATGAAACAAAATAGCCTCACTTCAGTTCTGACCTCTATTACCTTTAGCAGCAATCTATTATAGAGATATGAAGGCTAAAATAATAGCCGTATTTTCAAGAGTGTTTCTCATTCATAGTGTGCTAGAAAATGGGTTACTGTATCTCTACTTAGCAAAAAGAAAATACGTAATATGAACCTTTCAAGGATTTGGAAGCTCTACATTTGAAGTTCCTCTAGTACATATAGCTTCCTCTACTTACAATGTTATTTTTGAGATGCGAATTCTGAGAGTTATATTAGCATGTTAATTTTGAAGAATGGGATGGCAATAGACTTTGAATAGAGTAGTAATGAGAGTACATAGCGAATGGAAAATAATGGGCTTTTCATTTGCTTTATTTCTTTGGATTTGTACAAAACACTAAAGGTCATCAATGCCCTTAACATTGGGAATCCATGGTATTGTATTTTTAAGCAGACCTAACTAATACAGTAGCACTGTACAATATTACCTACCACCAGCAAACCAGAAACTCAAAAATTTACCCCATCTCTTTCCACTCTAGCAATTCCATCTCCCATTTTTCAAAAGCCTTGGGAAAAAATGTAAGCTTTGCTATATGCCCTGATGGTCCCCAGATTTTAGTTATTCTGGACCAAATGGTAAGGAGGCAAATTCCAAAGCTGGGAGACCCCTCGAATTGAACACTCCAGTAGCTCTTTCTTATATAGACAAATATTTGTTTCAGCTCAGACCCCTTGGCTGTTCTCACCAATAGAGAAGGACAGAGCTCCTAAAGTTTGGCATTAGGGGACAGTTGAGATAAGGATCCAAATGTTCAGTGGCCCAGATACTGCAAACACTCCCTCTCCCACTGAAGTCAATGGAAATTCTGCAGGCAGAGCACTTAAAAATCTGGGACTGATTGGGTATCTGAACCTTAGTTACCGTCCTTGAATCTTCCAAATGTGCAAAATTCAACTGAGCATCTTGTAGAAGAGACTTTCTTGCAATATTTCTGGTTCTGGTTTATCCAGGTGTCCTGTGAGAACAGCTGTTTTCACAGTATTTTGATGCGACCGGTTCAGGTCCTGAACAGAATGTGGAAGTGATGGCAGAGAAAGAAGTAGCCCCAAACACAGATACGTCTATGAACATTTTATAACCACAAACAGTTTTGATTCAAATTCAGTTCTCATAATGGGCTAAAGTTCAGTGTGCAGCAGAGATGGGGGTCTGGCCAATCTTTCTCTCCATCAATTCCTACTAGATATTTGATTTTAAAAAGCCACTCCAATTTTGCCAATACATAACTTGTTAAGCACGCGTGAATTTAAGAACAAACTGTTTGCAAACAAAATTAAATTCTTAACAAATTGTGATCTCCCTTTTCCAGCTGGAAAGAAGGAATATTTTTAATCAGTTCTCATTTGGCAACAGTCTGATCACATACTTCTTGAACAGACGTTAATGTGCTGTTTTTAAAAGATTGGTTAAAGAATATTATGAAGTCAGGAAGTACAATCACATTAAACACACACACAAAAATCAGTAGATGATTCCCCTTCATATGCAACAATTAGGCTCCCTACCTTGAAGAACACTTATGCAGATTCATAGTTTTAAGCATGTCAGTAGTACCATTGGCTTCATGAGACTACTGAGACTTAAAATTGCACATACAGACCTTAAGGTCAGAAGGGGACACCCTAATCATCTAATCTAACCTGATGCACATCGCAGGCAACAGAATCTCATCCTCCCACTTCTGTAATTGACCCATAACCTCTGGTGGAATTTCTGAAGTCCTCTTTTATTGTTTTAAAGACATCAAGTTACACAGAATCTACCATTTACTCTAGTTCTAACCTACACGCCATGCTGCAGAGGAAGGCCAAACACCTCTAAGGTCTCTGCCAATCTGACATGGGGTACTATTCCTTCTCAACCCCAAATATGGTGATTAGTTAGATCCTGAACATGTGGAGGAGACCCACCAGTCAGACACCTGAAATAGAATTTTCTATAGTTACTCAGAGCCCTCTTCATTTAGTGTCCCATCTCCAGCCACTGGAGATATTTGCTTAAGTACTTTACAGGCCCTTGGTGCTAAAGAATTAGAGTAGACAGTTAGAGTCTTTGAGCAAATTCTAATTTAAAGATGCATGCATTCCTTTGTTAACATTTAGGAATGTCCCCCAAATCTGGGAAACTATAGAGAAGACCAATCTTAATTAAAAATCAGTTCTACCATAATTTGGTCCTAATGTTTTCAGCCCTTGCTTAGGCAAAATTTCCAAGATGGTAATGGGAGTTTTGCCTGAATAAGGAATGCAGGATCAAGTCTTCATGTTTCTCAAAACCTTTCTTCTTCTAAATAAGGACTTGAATTGAGTTAATATCATGTTTCAATGGACAAAGGATTTGTTTAGTAAGTATACATGCTAAGAACTATTTATTTGGCATATGCAATCTGGTCAAGCCATAGTGTTCTTATCAACAATGTTCAGGGCATGAAGCCCTCCAGGAAGTTGTTATTTTGCAGTCCTCAGCAATGTATGTCATTGTTTATGGCTGCCCATATTGACATAGTGGACTGTCTCTATAACACCATCAAAATTCTGTTGCAGCACAAATTCCATGTCCAGTATGAAATCGGTTGAGAAGGCTCCATTCCCTTCATGTTAAATCAAACTTTGATTGATGTTGAGTGGGGTCTGAGACAAGATAATTATTTGTCACTTACTCTGCGGACCATGAAGCTCACCATGCATCCTCTACCATAAATCCCGATAAACATATCCACAGTGGGTGCCATAGGGGCAGATGACATGTGGTGGATCAAGCAAGTCTTTAATTAACAGTAGATGTGGCATATCACACAATTTTGTCATGAGCTTTGCTACACTTTCCTCTCTGTGAACACTGGGTGGAGCAATACTGCAGAGAACTGGTAACTATGGTAGGGGGAGTAGATTTAAGTGTGCCTGAAATAATATACATGGTGGAATTAAGTTGTACATTGATCATCCTTGTGTGAGACAAGTGAGCCCATACTGAAGTGTAGTACTCTGCTGCTGAATAACAGAGTGCCAAGACTGAACTGCATAACATTTGGGAGTTGGCGTCCCATGTTGTTTGTGGATCTTGGGTAGTAGATAGAATAACCCCGGTCAGTGCTCTAAGGGTATGTTGATTTGTTCCTGTGTTAGTGTAGGGAGTGTCCTGAGCAGATGGTGCAGTTTCTTAGTGTATTCCTATGAGGAATCTGAGGGAAGTGGCCTGTAGAATTTGGTATTGGAGAGTTGACTGGCAGCCTCCTTTTGGTAGTCAGACCTTTTCATGATGACAACAGCACCTCCTTTTTCAGCCTCTTTGATTATGATGTCAGGGTGGTTTCTGAGGCTGTGGATGGCATTGTGTTCTGCAGGTTATGAGGCAAGCGACTGAGGTTATGAGGCAAGCGATTTTGTTTTTCCACAATTTCTACCTGTGCACATCGGCGGAAGCATTCTATGTATAGGTCGAGACTGTCATTTCGACCCTCAGGAGGAGTCCATGTGGAGTTCTTCTTCTTGTGGTGTTGTTGGCAAGGTATCTGTGTATCAGTGTGCCATTCAGTGTTATCTTGAAAGTATTCTTTGAGTCAGAGACGGCGAAAGTAGGCTTCCAGATCGCCGCAGAACTGTATCATGTTTGTGGGGGTGGCAAGGCAGAAAGAGAGTCTCCGAGATAGGACAGACTCTTCTGCCGGGCTGAGTGTGTAGTTGGATAGATTGACGATATTGCTGGGTGGGTTAGGGGTACCACTGTTGTGGCCCCATGTGGCAGGTAGGATTTTAGACAGCTTACAGTCCTTTTTCCTTTGTAGAGAGGTGAAGTGTGTAGTGTAGATCTCCTGCCTTATTTTCGTGAAGTCCATTTGTATGGAAGTCTGGTTATTTATGAGAGTCTCCAGGTTGGAGAGCTCCTTTTTGATGTTTTCCAGTTTGCTCTATAGGATGTGATCAGGTGTTTCCTCAGTTTCTTTGATAGAGTATGGCATAATCTCTCACTGTGGTCTGTGTAGTATGTAGATAGCAATGGATTTTTCACCTTCAGTCCATTTGGTATGATGTCCATCTGTTTGCATTTGGAAAGGAAGATGATATCTGTCTGTACCTGTGCAAGTTTCTAAGCTCTGGTACACTCCTTATAAGCAGAAGACTTGTTCCCACTTGAATCAACGATGGACTATGTTGGCTATGTGGAAAATCATTAAGTACCGTACACATGACTGGCTGCGGATGATTGGCAAACGATGTGAACCAGCACAGGTCAAGGCAATAGTCCCTATTCCAATGTGTTGAATGGAAGGTATCACACTGCGTAAGGTCATGGACCAGTGTGAAATCATTCTTTGTTGCCCACTCCAACAGTTGTTCACCGTTTGGGTCTGCAGTCACATAACCCCCTTGCTATGATGACTATCAAAGTCGCCAACATACAGTGCCAGATGCTTATGCCTTGGGAGAACTTGTCAACCCCATGTTTCACCCAGTGGCTTATATACATTTGCAATTTGAAATCCACCGACTTCAATCATGTCACAAAAGGGTGAAGATTCGATATGGACAACATCCGATATAGCACTACAGATGCACGTGGCTTGGCGATGTTTCAGATGAAGATCGTGACTTAACGGATCAAAACCAATTATCTTAACCCAATGTGCTTCATTCAGTGTGGTGTGAGTTTCTTGTAGACAAATAATGTCAGTTTGAACTTCCTTTACAAGAACACCAATAAGTTCCCGCTTGGTGGCAAACAACCCTTCAACATTCATCTGAAGGATCTTAAGTGCCGGACCTGTGTCTAGAACAGGGGTCGGCAACCTTTCAGAAGTGGTGTGCCGAGTCTTCATTTATTCACTCTAATTTAAGGTTTCGTGTACCAGTAATACATTTTAATGTTTTTAGAAGATCTCTTTCTATATGTCTATAACATATAACTAAACTATTGTTGTATGTAAAGTAAATATGTTTTTAAAAATATTTAAGAAGCTTCATTTAAAATTAAATTAAACTGCAGAGCCCCCCAGGCAGTGTGAGTGCCACTGAAAATCAGCTCGCGTGCCACCTTTGGCACTCGTGCCATGGGTTGCCTATTGCTGGTCTAGAAAGTCATTGTCCATAACCTGTTTGACCAGTTGACTGATATTCATGGTAATCCTTGAATTCTATCTGCTAGTTGGATTGTCCATTTCTCCAGACTGCAGACCAGCTGTATCTGGGTACTTATGGGGGACGCGTTGTGAACACCAATCTATTGTCCCCCTGCAAAGAACTGGAACTAGGCCAATAATTTATAGCAAACAATCTGATAGACTTTTTTTTTTTTGTTAGTACCTTGGTAGCATGTGAACAGATTAAGGTTTTCTCAGATATATTTGTTGTTTGAAGTTATTCCTTCAGTGTTTACTGTAGCTTTGCTATGAGCCCTAAGCAAGAGGTAGCATCTAATTGCTCTGCACCAAGAGCTGATGAGGAACAAGATCAAGACTCAGAGGCCCTTGCTCCAGGGGTTGGAAGAAAGTATTTACACCAACTCTATGCTCAGAGCAGATTGTTGTCAGTTCAGTGTGCTTGCCTACCTCCTATCCACCTGCAGCGGTTGTCAACCATAGCATGGTTAGAGATTGCAGGGGAGTCTGTGGGTGCCTTACTCCCCTGAAAAGAAATGCGATGAGGTTCACAATCTGACCCTGAATAAGTTTTTCAAAGAAATCTTGTTCTATAGCTCATCCATGAGAAGTTTATTGCAAATGTCAGATGTAAAATTGGACATTTACATCACATTGTCTAATCTGTTCCCTGACTTGTTGAGTAGTGTTTTTATACTAAGATTTCTAGTGAGAATATACACCATTATGAATTTGAAATTTGATTTCCACAAATATTCTGCAATAGCCACCATGGTTAATTGTTTCAGTGAATATTGCTTCCAAACTTGCTTAGTGGAATATTTGTGGAAAGCCAAAGGGGTGCAAATAGTGGTCAAAGTGTTTTGGTTTAAAAATGTATGAGTATTTGTGGAAACTTGGGTGCAGTATTCTTCCAGCTCTACTAGAGACAAAAAAGTAAGTAGGTACCATTTCATGCTTAAAATTGTATGGCTTATCATGTGGAAACAATTTGAGGTGTTGTAGTAATACAAATATTAAAGAATAATACTGGTAGAGTTGATTAAAATGTTTCACCTTGGAAAATGTCTTTTTGTCAAAAATGAGATTTTTTTTCCCATGGGAAAATGTCAAATTTACAGGTATTTTTAAATTTTTATGTTTCAGAACAAAAATGTCTTCACTAGAGCTTAGAGCAGAAGCTGAAAGTTAAACACATATTTGATTCTTTTATTGAATCATGGTCTTAGGCCCTAAACCTGCAGTCAAATAAGAATACAAGAATGGCCATACTGGGTCTGACCAATGGTTCTTCTAGCCCAGTACCCTGCCTTCTAAAAGAAGAAAAGAGTTTCCAGAAGGTGTCTTGTGGTGAGCAGACACCCTTCATTTTGCCTTAACCCAGACGGTGACCTTGGGACAATTGCAGTGGTGGGGGAGGGTGATAGGAAGTGGCCCAGGGAGAGCAGCCTTAAGCATCCCCTGGCGGTCAGATCACTGATAGCACTCAAAGGGCCCTGGGTCAGAGCCTGATGGAGTGGGAGGGCCCAGGCTTCTCTACCAACAATGCCCTGCAAGTCATGGACCTAAGCCCTGACCACTAAGGAATGCTACCCTACCAACCAATATAGTGTGATGACCATCACAGACACCATCATTTTGATTGTATAATTGGGCTTGCATTTTTCAATGTGCATGACTTTGCATTATCAACATTGTATTGAAATAAATTGAATTTCATCTGCCATTTTCTTGCATGATCACCTAGTTTTGTGAGATCCCTTTATAACTTCTAACAGTCTACTTTGGTATTCACTATTCTGAGTAATTTTATATCATCTGCAAACTTTGCTACTTCATTGTTTACTCATTTCCCCCAATCATTTATCAATATGTTGAACAGCTCCTGGGGAACCCTGCTATTTTCCTGTCTCCACTGTGAAAACTGACAAATTATTCTAATTATCCTCAGGAGAGGACCTTCTCTCTTATCCATGACTGCTTACTTTGCTTAAGAATCTTTGGTGAGGGACCATGTCAAAGGTTTTCTGAAAGTCCAAGTATCTCATATCGACTGGATCACCCTTGCCCACATGTTTGTTAACCTCCCCCCCACCCAAAGAATTCTAATAGATTGGTGAGGCATGATTTCACTTTTCAAAAGCTGTGTTGACTCTTCCCCAACCAATCTTATTCATCTGAGTCTGATAATTCTGTTATTTACAATAATTTCAACCACTTTGTCTGGTACTGAAGTTAGACTTACTATCCTGTAATTGCCAGGATTGCCTCTGGAGCCTTTAAAAAAAATTGCCATTAGATGGGCTGACAGACCTTTGTACCTGTCAGGAGCGCCAATGACTTCAAAGGGGCTTTGCATGGTGAGGTCCATCTGCCCACATCCATATGTAGGACTGGGGCTGAAAAGCCTGAACCTTCAAACAGTTACTTCAGACCACAGTGCTATTATAAATAGTCCTTCTGAACTCAGTGGAGCTATTCATGGCAACACCTACCACATGGGATTGGTAGGATAGAGCCCAATCCGGCTTCAGTCAAGTCAATAGGAATTTTGTTATTGTCCTCCTTGTGAGTAGATTTGGGTTCTAACAATGCTGTGTAATCTTTGCCCTCCAGATTGTGGTTAATTTCTGTTAGTTAAATGAAATCAACAAACTAAAACACTTTAAAAACACATAAATGTCAAGTATAAACACAATGTACAGGGAAAACAACGACATGGCTACCACTCTGAAATGTATAGGGAGAAGACAAATGTTTTGGGGGGATTGCAGAGTTCCTTGACACTTTTTCATCAAACAAGTTGAAATGAGATAAATTAAGCAGTTACTGAGACTAAAGCCAGGAGGTTTAGACTGTCAGGAGGCAACTAAAAATGTAGAAGATTTATGGGAAAATAAGTCTTATAACTACAGGTATAATACTTTAGAGACTGAGTATATGATCAGGTTTTAAATCATACAAAACTCTGTCTTGGATTCTTCCAGTAATGCAAAAGCAATATTTCCCTGTCTGATCATAACTCACATAAAAATCTATTTTGAGAAATCCATGGTGGTTTTCAACCTTCCGGTTTATGAAAAGGAATATTAGCCATTTAAAAGTGTTTTATAAACAAATTATAGCAAATTATGTTCAAATACATTTTGTTGCATTTAGCAAGGTAGCTTTTGCAGTTTTCAGTGTCTGGATTTTTTTTACTAATTCCCTTTCTTAATGTGTCTAAATTAGGGCTGATGATTAATTGCAGTTAACTCAAGCGATTAACCCCACAAAATTAATCGTAGTTTTAATCGCACTGTTAAACAATAAAATACCAATTGAAATTTATTAAATATTTTGGATGTTTTTCTACATTTTCAAATATATTGATTTCAATTACAACACAGAATACAAAGTGTACAGTGCTCACCTTATATTATTTTTATTACAAATATTTGCACCGTAAAAATGATAAACAAAAGAAATAGTATTTTTCAATTCACCTCATACAAGTACTGTAGTGCAATCTCTTTATCGTGAAAGTGCAACTTACAAATGTAGATTTTTTTTTTGTTATATAACTGCACTCAAAAACAAAATAATGTAAAACTTTAGAGTCTACAAGTGTACTCAGTCCTACTTCTTGTTCAGCCAATCGCTAAGACAAACAAGTCTGTTTATATTTACAGGAGATAATGCTGCCCACTTCTTATTTACAATGTCACCTAAAAGTGAGAACAGGCATTCGCATGGCACTTTTGTAGCTGGCATTGCAAAATATTGTTTTATTGTTTTGTTGTTTTATTTTTGAATGCAGTTATCTTTTGTACATAATTCTACATTTCTAAGTTCATGATAAAGAGATTGCACTACAGTATTTGTATTAAGTGAATTTACAAATACTATTTCTTTTATTTATACAGTGCAAATATTTATAATAAAAATAAATTTAAGGTGAGCACTGTACACTTTGTATTTTGTGTTAAAATTGAAAATAATATATTTGAAAAAGTGGAAAACATCCAAAAATATGTAAATAAATGGTATTCTATTATTGTTTAACAGTGCGAGTAATCGCACAATTAATCGTCATTATTTGAATAGCACGATTAATCACAATTAATTTTTTAATCGCTTGACAGCCGTAGTCTAAATCATTTACTGTAGTTGATTACATTGATTTTTTTTATAGCATTCAGATATGAAGCAATAGGTTGCCTCATATTTTAAATTTATACACTGACTTTAAAATGGCATAATACTTTGTGTAAACTATTCAACAAGCAAGTGCATGCTATTTGTAAGAGATTCGTTTCAAAGGGACTTATAGCACCAGTGGTGAATTGATAGGTTATATAAAACATATTTTCAAAAGCAAATACTAGCCATGGGATTTACAGTGAAGAAGGCAAGCTGTTCACTACTGATTTGTGTGCTTAGTGATTAACTCTGTACTCTCAAACTCTGTTTCTGTCAGTAACACGTGAAAATGTGAAAAAATATGGCATTTGGTGATTAATTTTGTGGATTAATTTTTAATGCAACTTGAACTGCGGAATGCAATGCAACAACAACAAAGGGTTAGATTGTGATTGACATGACTCTACAGGGCCACAGTAGGAGACTAGAGGTTTTGCCGCATTAGGGCTACCTGTTTTTTCACTCCAGGTGTTGGTGGGAGCTATTGAGTGGAGAGGGGAGAACACATTGCTATGGCTCCTCCCCTTCTACTTGCTGCAGAATATGGGGGGAAATGCGCTGTCACCTGAAAATGGCAATTGTAAATTACTTCCCCACAGGACAACCAAGGAGTAGGTGACGAACTCTACCTATGAGGAGTATCTCTGAGTCAAAATGCTTCCTGGGGCAGTGCAGCTATACAATCTTTCCCAGGGCGGAGCTGAAGAGTCACAGTCTAGCCCTTCACAATTAAAATTATGAAATTCAAAATATGTAACTCAACAAAAGGTTTGTCGACACTGCAAACCACTTGTGGTGGCACATAGGGCATGTAGCTATGTGCCACAGTGACAAGCAGGCTGCATCCATGCTGCGGTGTGTAGCTGCACATGTCAGCAAAAGACTCTGGTGTGGGGTAAAGGCTCCAGCAGCTCCCTGTGGTGGAGAAAGCTTCCGGCAGCAGGGAGGCACAGGACACTACACTAATAAAAAGAGCGATGTAGATGGGGGAGGCATTGCTTGGGAGAGTAGGCATGTCTCTTCTCTACTCTACTTAGGCCTGGTCCACACTAGCCCCCCACTTCGGACTAAGGTACGTAAATTCAGCTACGTTAATAATGTAGCTGAATTCGAAGTACCTTAGTCCGAACTTACCGCGGGTCCAGACGCGGCAGGCAGGCTCCCCCGTCGATGCCGCGTACTCCTCTCGCTGAGCTGGAGTACCGGCGTCGACGGCAAGCACTTCCGGGATCGATCCCAGAAGATCGATCGCTTACATCCGGATCAGGAAGTAACTATAGACGTACCCTAAGCAGTGCCTCACCATCTACAATGGTATTTATACCTGTGCTGGGGAAGCATGTAGTATAGGTACTCTACATGCCTCCAAAAAGAATGTGCAGCGTAGACTACCTTGGGAGACATCGCTGCATGCGACTATCCAATACGACTGCAAATGTTCACAATGGTGGGCACCCTTTGGTGAATGCAAGTATCACCTGTAATTGAGTAGTTGCACCTTTCTTTACTTGATTGCAGGTACAGACCAGGTAGTTAGAGATGCAATTACTCTCATCTGAGCCTGCTGCCATTCACTTTGGACCTGATTCTACCAATCTCACACGTATTGAATTGTATCTACTTCATGAGGGGTCCCATCGTACCTCTAACTGCCCTATTTGTACCTTCAATTAGCTATCAGAGGGGTAGCCGTGTTAGTCTGAATCTGTAAAAAGCAACAGAGGGTCCTGTGGCACCTTTGAGACTAACAGAAGTACTGGGAGCATAAGCTTTCGTGGGTAAAAACCTCACTTCTTCAGATGCAAGTAATGGAAATCTCCAGAGGCAGGTATATATCAGTGTGGAGATAATGAGGTTAGTTCAATCAGGGAGGGTGAGGTGCTCTGCTAGCAGTTGAGGTGTGAACACCAAGGGAGGAGAAACTGTTTCTGTAGTTGGATAGCCATTCACAGTCTTTGTTTAATCCTGATCTGATGGTGTCAAATTTGCA